>NC_141539.1:36650000-36690000 GCF_021556685.1 Rattus norvegicus | reverse complement strand
TGCCTCTGGATTTTCAAAATCAGTTTCATGAAATAACCTTGAACAAGTTAGTCTTTCTCTTTAGCGTCTGTTCCCTCCTCTATAAAATGAAGATAATGATAGCATCTACAGGGTTGTTGTGAGTATTAAATGAGCTAATAGCCCACAATCTGGCATGCTGCGAGGCTCACATCATGGCTCTTACTATTGTACATACACCATTTAGAAATAATTGTAGAGCACGCAGATGAGTCCTTTGGCAGAGAGCAATCCAATAGCACATGTTGTTGAATCTCCCAAGTAGCCATTGGTGGCCTATTAAACTAGGACATTATCTACTTGCCAGGTTTATTCATTTATTCTCTCATTGGGTGCCTGCTTAAGTATTTAGTGGGTGCCTACTCTATCCTGACTGTGCCAAGCCAGAAATACGGAGGTGATTTAGATGTGTCTGCCCTCAGAATGCTGTTCCAGGAAAGTAATTGCATTTGCCTGATAAAGACACCAGCAGAAGTGTTTGCGAGACACACCGGGAAAGGATTGGACTTTGCCTTCTCAAAACAAAATGGGTTTTAAAAAGTCAGAGAGCTCTGCAAATCATTGAACTGTATTGGTTTCAATCCCTGGGTTTCTGTCATCAGGCTCAAGATGAACCGTCGCCAAGAAAATCTGTCCTTTTCTAATATGTGCAAACAAATGCAGGAGTGACATATTGCAAAGGTAGGTCATATCTGATTTAACATGCTGCTGGCTTGCGTCTAAGGAGTCTTCCCTTGTTTGTTTCCTCTCCTTCTTCCTTCCCTAGGGCCTGTCAGTGAAGTGTGTGCCACAAAACAATAGATACATATAGGCTGCTTGCTCTAGTGATCAGTCTACTCTTGAAGGACAACGAAGGAGAGTGATTTGGCTTCTGAGTGCGATCAGGTAGCACTTGGACTAGATGGAGAATCATATGTTATTTCCACTTATCAGAAAATGAAAAAGTTTTATGGCTGAGATGAAATGAAAAATGTCTTTGGGGAGGATAGAAGATGAATGTCACTAAGAATGTTGTTAGGGGTGACAGGAAAGCTGCAGCTCACCTCTAGCCTGAGTGCTAGGGAAGACTCCAACTCCTGAGGCCTTTGTGAAGAAAGCCGTGTTTGAGCTGATGCATGGAAGTCTGTATGGATCAGTCTGTGCTCCTTCCTGCCCTGAGGGCTTTGTGCTCCTCCTGACCTGCCTAGTTCAAGAACACTTTCAGGAACTTCCGAGGGTCTTTAAAAATACCACTTGAATTCTACAGCATTGTCCAAGGTGCTTCTCTGCACACAGTTTTTTACACATTCCTCAGGCCATCACTTGTTTCTTTCTTGTCCTCTTTATGCTATGTTCTTTTAAAGAATGGTTTCTCCCAAACTCCAACAGCAAATCTCAAGTTATCACCCAGAGCCCATGATTTCCAGCTTAGTTCCATAGCTCTTGACACACACTGCCCCCAGACCATTCTGGTATATGACTGGGCAGTGTATAGCATAAATTTTTCAATAAATATCTGTGTCTTTATCCTTCATAACAATGATTTGATAATAGATAAAAATATATTTAACAGAAGGATAATGTCACACTATAGAGGGAAAAGCAAATATTGACAGCAACACAGTTAACTGAATCCTCTTTGTGATCTGTGGTATCCAACATTAAAAGGAACAGGCTTCCCTAAAAAGGATCAAGTTTGCCCACTGATTCCCACATTGTTTTATTTTTCCCCATTATACCTCGGTGTCTCTGCTGTGTCTCTGGGGTAGAATTCTCAGCAATTGCTAATTTTTCCTGCCTTTACAGATCCACAGTGTTTCTTGTGGCCTTGATAGAGGACAGTTCCCTTAACATGTTCACAATTCAAAAGCACTCTGGCTTTTCTTTCCTTGGGAGTGCCTGGGCTATGTAGATAGAGGTGACTTGCTCTGCCTAGCCTGAGATTTAGTACAGCATGTTGTAAGTGAATATTAAAATAAGGTTTATGGAAGCTGCTTTGGGACCTGTGGTTAGAGAGTGTATGGGAATTCAATGATTGGGATTTGGGGTGACATGGTCTGACTTCAATCTGACCTCTGTGTGGCCCAGCTAGAATCCATTCTCTAAGATCCCTGGTATTAGTTACCTGAGATGTAGTTAAAGAAGAGCTTATTTGGGCTCATGAATGAGTGGGAACTCCATCACGGTGAGGAAGGCACAAGGGTGGGAACACGGGGCAACTGGTCTCATTGTATTTGCCCTTAGAAAACAGAGAGATGAGTATTGATCATCAGCTTGATCTCTTCGTCTTATCCAGTCTGGGCTAACAACTCATGAAATGGTGCTGCACACATTCAAAGCTGGTCTTCCCTTCCCAACTAGCTTAGTCTGGAAATTTTCTCACAGATAACACCCAGAGGTTTGTCTGTGAGGTGTTTTTAGATCCTGCCAGGCAGCCAATCAATAGTCACCATCACAACCTGGGAGGGTTTTTTTTTTTTTTTTTTTTTTTTTGCTCTCTACTTTGCTGTAATACAGTGCTTCCCAACATTTGGGCTGCAACCCCTTTTGGGGTTGAACAACCCTTTCACAGGGGTCATATAAGGCCATTAGAAAACAGATATATTTATAATACAAGTTATAACAGTAGCAAAATAATAGTTATGAAGTAGCAACAAAGATAAGGACTGCATTAAAGGGTCACAGCATTAGAAAGGTTGAAAACCACTGCCCTAGGACCTCTCCAAATCTTTTCCACCATCTGCCCCAACAGCTACTGTAGAATTTAACACTGCTTCCCTGATTTCCGGAATGTGATTGCTTCAATGCTCAACCTACTCGTTCCAGGCCATATATTTCATTTGACATTGATACTGGTCTTTATGTTTTCAAGACCTCTCGTAATCGTTTAATATCCCCAGTCACCTACTTAGAGAGGGCCTTCAAAAGGTTCACCCATCGCTCTGTCTACAGATGGCATTTCCTCTCAAGCTGCCAAGCCATCATTTCCATAAGACAGACAGCCTTTCCCATATGCCTGTCATATGGTCAAGGACCTTCTTTGGCTCCCATTGCCTTTGGAAAGGCCCTCAAGGGTTGTTTCTGATTGATGGATTGCTCTGCAAACTCCACACGGTGCCTGTGTTTACGAGGCCCTGACACAGATTTTAATGACCACTCACATTAATCTCTCTCCAAAAAGGTCTTTGGAGATATTTAATGTGCAGCCTGTGTCTCTTTCACGCAGACGAGGATGCCTGAGAGGTAGAAGTAGCCCTAGAGAAGCCGTTGAGTTTAAACAACACTGAATGGCACGCCTTCTTTGGGGACTATTTCTCCAAACTCATCAGCTTGCTTGAATGTGGAGCGTACCTTCCTTTTAGCATCACTCCACAATTTGAATGCTGTTGTTGCTTCAGAATGCCATCATGTTCCTTCTGACAGCTAGAGCGAAGTCTAATTATGGAAAGATACGTACGTATGGGTCCCAGCGCCTTTCTTTCACTGAGGATGTCACAACCTTAAATGCTTTGTGCATTCATATTTTGTGAGCTACTTTTATTGTGCAGGAGAAAAGTTGATTTTTATTAAATCTACTCTTAGCTTTACAATTTCTTCAGAGACCTAGAGCCCTCCCCTGCCTTTGCATGTCTAAAGAAATTGGATAAAGAGACAATAACCTGTGAGTTTCTGGAGACACCGGATGGTTTGATCTATTTTTACTGCAGCCTATTTCTAAGGGTAACACGGCACTGATATTTTTTTTTTAATCAAATGGTGTGAATCGAAAGTTGCAGCCTGACCCCTGGAGCAGACACCACAGGATGTCAACAAAAGCTGTGAATATCATGAACACCAAAAAGGAGTTGTCTTGGTCTTACTATGGGGAATAACCTTGACCCTTTACTGAGAAAGCAGACTCCCATCTCATAGATCAGGAGTGGATGCCTTGCATTTGGGATTGCTGAATTTGAATTTGCTATGCACTGTTGAGTCATCTGTGAAATTTGACCTGGGAAATTTATTTCATCAGCTAAATATAAGAGTAGTACTGTCCAACTTCTGTCTGCTATCAAATTTTTCGTTATTGAGAGAGTACCATAGTTAAATGCTATTGACAAGTGCCATCAAAATGTAAGAACAGAGAGAAGTCAAGCACACACACACATACACACACACACACACACACACACACACATGCACACACACACACAGGCAAAGCACACTCATATTTATTTCTGAGTATCAGGAGTTAGCATTAGCAAATAAGTCAGTCTTATTGAAACCTTTCTTATAATTTGGATTCCCAGTTCTTGGTTTTGAAGCAGAATTTCTGGATTTCACAACTAAGACTTTCTGTGTTTGTAAAGTTTTGGACACTATCTATGAGCAAAAAACTGTTTAGTGAATGAATGTTGCACACAAAGCAGGAGAGAACCTGGTTGAACATTTCCATTTTCCCCAAGTATTATATATCCAAGTAGTAAATGTCTGAGGCACCCTTGGTTCTTACCCGTGAATTTGGAACCATTTATCTGCCTTTTGGTTTCCCTCCTAGAAACCTTTGAGGGGTTCACAGAAGTGTGTTACCCCACTGAAGAGGGTAATGTCTGTCTCTCATTGTTCTACAGTGTCCCAGCATCTAGGATAAATATTGACATATTGTGCACAGATAATTAAATACATTGCATGAATTAATCATATTATAACTTGTAGGCTGGGGAGATATCTCTTTCTGTAATGCAATGCCATTCAAGCAGGAAGACCTGAATTTGCTCTTGGTCATCCATTAAGAAGTAGGTCATGGTGCCATGTGTAATCCCAGCTCTGGAGAACGAGATACAGGTGGATCTGTGGAATGCACTAGTTAATCAGCTTAGTTGAACTTAAGAACTGCAGGTTCAATAAAAGTCTCAACCTCAAAAGATAAACTGGACAATGACTGAGGAAGACTCTGACATTGACCTCTGACTTCCACATGCATGCACACATGCGCATACTCATATCACATGAACACACATGCATGAATGTATACACACATATAAGCTATACACACAAAATAAAAAAGAATTTGTATATTTGGCATGTCTGGTTTCAGTCAATGACCTTCATTTTCTTAGACTCTGTCATCACAATGACTCGATCTTTGAGAGCCTGAGTGTTGCTCTCCATCCTATTCAAGCACTGAAATCACTTTGTCCTTCATAAAGTCATGGAGATTACATAGCTCATAACTTTTGTCTCCTTGCCTCTATCAAGGCAATACAAATCACCCACACTTATACCCCAATGCAGCAGCATAGGTTAGCTAAGGGTGAGGTCTGGTGGTCAAAAGGGGCTAGCAGATAGACTACGGGACATAGCACAGGATTTGTCCATGGTTTTGCATCCAATAGTAGAAGGCAGATGGCTAAGGTAAAGTTTGAAGACATGTTTTTTGTTGTTTTTTGTTTTTTGTTTTTGAAATTGGCACACTTATAGTCAAAGAGCAAATGAGAAAAGCTATACCTCGGGAGAAAGCAATTTAGAGAGTTGAATTATTCTCCCTGGAAGGACCTTCTCTTTAATGATTTTTGGATATTGAAAACCAAACCAAACCAGAACTGGAATTTAGCTACCACCTTAAGTAAAAAGAGTGGAGAGATAGAAGTCAAAATTAATGCTGTGAATGAAACACCAAAAGATGAATGAATGTAATATAACATCCATTTATTTATATGTGATTGTATAGACGTCCTCAGACCCTGCTAAGTGATTAAAAGAGGAATTAATCAATTTAGAATTTTTGGTAAAAATGACGGGCTCTACAGGTACACTCATCAGAAACTAAGGATCCTTGTGTGTTGGCGGGGGTTCGGGGGGCGTTAATTGTAAATAGAAAATAAAACACCTTCAAGAAATAGGTAGCCTCTGTTGGTGTTAAAGTGATAAACACCTTAATGTCACATCTAGTCATTAACTCACCTCCTTTGAACAAACCCTCCTTAATTTTCCTATATTAATTGCTAAGGTGTGAATGATGAACACAACTGTCTAACCCCGAAATAATTAAGCTTGGCGTGTCCTCTCAAAACTGATCCTCTCTGTGCATAGTTTCCTCACCATTAATGTTTTAAGCATTTCCTTAGAGTGAAGAAGGAAGGGTAGATAGAGTCCACTGCTGTGGGTGAAATTTTAATTTTTAGTCAAGAATGTTTCTAGAAGCTTCTTTTTTTTTTTTATTAACTTGAGTATTTCTTATATACATTTCGAGTGTTATTCCCTTTCCCGGTTTCTGGGCAAACATCCCCCTAATCCCTCCCCCTCCCCTTCGTTATGGGTGTTCCCCTCCCCATCCTCCCCCCATTGCCGCCCTCCCCCCAACAATCGTGTTCACTGGGGGTTCAGTCTTAGCAGGACCCAGGGCTTCCCCTTCCACTGGTGATCTTACTAGGATATTCATTGCTACCTATGAGGTCAGAGTCCAGGGTCAGTCCATGTATAGTCTTTAGGTAGTGGCTTAGTCCCTGGAAGCTCTGGTTGCTTGGCATTGTTGTTCATAAGGGGTCTCGAGCCCCTTCAAGCTCTTCCAGTTCTTTCTCTGATTCCTTCAACGGGGGTCCTATTCTCAGTTCAGTGGTTTGCTGCTGGCATTCACCTCTGTATTTGCTGTATTCTGGCTGTGTCTCTCAGGAGAGATCTACATCCGGCTCCTGTCGGTCTGCACTTCTTTGCTTCATCCATCTTGTCTAATTGGATGGCTGTATATGTATGGGCCACATGTGGGGCAGGCTCTGAATGTGTGTTCCTTCTGTGACTGTTTTAATCTTTGCCTCTCTATTCCCTGCCAAGGGTATTCTTATTCCCCTTTTAAAGAAGGAGTGAAGCATTCACATTTTGATCATCCGTCTTGAGTTTCATTTGTTCTGTGCATCTAGGGTAATTCAAGCATTTGGGCTAATAGCCACTTATCAATGAGTGCATACCATGTGTGTTTTTCTGTGATTGGGTTACCTCACTCAGGATGATATTTTCCAGTTCCAACCATTTGCCTACAAATTTCATAAAGTCATTGTTTTTGATAGCTGAAGCTTCTTAATGGGACTTTTGAATTCATGATCTTGAGGAAACTCTCTGCAACCTGCTGGGTTGTAGGCAGAAGTTATTATTCACTGGATACTGGAGAGAGAGGACACCGGGCCTGCTGTGTACAAACTCAGACCTTGAAGTAATCACTTATTCTGCCGTGACATTCAACTAGGAATCTGACTTCTCAAACTTCAGCATTAAACACAATCAGTTGCTTTGGATTCTATACTGCACGCATGTAAAGAACATGGGTTTTGAAGTTGGTTGTTAATTGTTTTCTGGATGCAGTGCGGGGGGGGTGCTAGCTTGAGAACTACGAGTTTGCTTTCAGAAAGAGCCAGTTCTATTACTCTGACTTGTGAAGCACATGCTTCAGCCTCCAAACATGAGCATTTAGTCCATTGCCACAACTCACCCTTGCTTTGTTTCCATTCCATTTCTTTCTCTTGTCTTCTCTCTCCATTCTCAAAGTTTTTTTCACGTTTGATGTGTATACAAAAAAGTCACCTGTATCAACTGTACATGTGATGAATCACCATATATGTCATAAACTCACCTTGGAATAAATACGCACAGTCTTTTTCAAAGCACAACCATAGTTTTCCAGTTTCTGTGGTCAGAATGCTGCCCCACTTTTGATTTCCTTTAAACATACAGCATGTACTTGTAGACCTTGACTTCTTTTGTTTGCATAATACTTTTTGTAATTCTTTAATATTGACATGTAAGTATTTTGTTCCTTTCTTGTATTCTATAATAATATACAGAAATGCCACAATTATTTGCCATTTTTCCTGTTGAGAGACCTTGGGTCTGTTTCTAGTATTTGAGCATCGTGAATAAAACTGTTACAAGTATTTGATGGACATATATTTGTGTGCTTTTCTGGGTAAGATCTAGAGATATGAATGACACTCAGTAGGATACATTCGTGTTTAACTTTTCCTTAAGTTAGCCAATAGGGTCTTCATCATTTTTAAAAATACATTTTGTATTATCCCTACAAATGTAAGAGCTTATGTGTTCTAAATCTTTATCTCCATTCAGAACTCTCCATTCCTGTGTTTATTTACTTGTGTCAGTGACTCAAGCAGTTGAAGAATAACATTATAATTTCATGTTCAGTTATTTTAATCGATTAATATTTGTGGTGGGGATTGAACTTGGAGCCTCACCAGTTCTACTCCTCAACTCCAACTTCATCTTCAGGCATCTCATTTTAAACATTTGTGCTCCATTATGACTATTAGCAGTCAACATTTCTTCACTTTTATTTTCCGGTTGTGTGTCCAGTGATCCATGAAACCCCTGTCCAAGTTCTCTGCCCAACTTTTAGGACACTCTTAAATGTTTATTTGAAGGAACAGCTTATATAGTTTACCCACGCAGACTCTTTTTTTCAGACTTGCATAATGTCCATGTAATATTTCATCCAGATTGGATATTACTTGTTCATTTCCTTATCAATGCCCTTCAAAAGGCAATGGTTTTTAGGTTGAGAAAACCAAATCTACAATGTTTTATTCTATGGTTTCAATATCCTACCTAATAAATCTTTTTGTGACTTAAGGTTGTACATGTAATTTAATCTTCTGTTTTCGTCTTGCTTTGTTACCAGGAAAGAGCGCACTGACTCCTGGAGTGTCTCAGAACTAAGACTGGGAAAGGAAGTCTCACAGAACTCTTTAGTTTGTTGCTGTTTCATTGTGATGACAATGAAGTCTTCTTCCTCTTGCTGATCCTTTTGGGGTAGAAGGACCATCTACGTCTTGTTCCCCAGCAAAGGCTTGTGAATATTTAGTCTTCTTTGTATCCTCAAGCACTCGATATGTTGAAGTGAAAATTACTTAGATTCGCTCTCACTGGTTGTGGTGGTTTGACTAGGAATGGCAACCATTGACTCATGTGTTTGAATGGTAGGCTCACGGGAAGTGGCACTATTAGGAAGTTTGGCCTGGTTGGAGTATGTGTGGTCTCATTGGAAGAAGTATGTCCAGACTTTGAGGTCTCCTATGTGTAAGCTATATCCAGTATAGCATGCAGTCTCTTTCTGCTGCCTGTGGATCAAGATGTAAAGCTTTCAGTTCCTTCTCCAGCACCATGTCTGCCTACACACCATCTTGTCCTGCCATAATGATAACAGACTACTGAAACTGTAAGCCAGCCCCAGATAAATGCTTTCCTTATAAGATTTCCCATGAGCATGCTTGTTTCACAGCCATAAAAACCCCAACTAATGGTATAGCCTTGGCATGTAGCTTAGGTGGAAGTAACTATTTCTTATGTTTTATTCAACTTTACCCAGAGCAGAAGGAGAGTTTTCTGCTATTTTCTGCCCATTTGATAACCAAAATATGTATTTCATCGGTATGAAGTTAGTACTTAAAAGCCCCCCAGTTTCCGATACAGATCTGTTGAGTTCACCACATACGGGGCTCTGATGCCCTCAGGATTTCAGTACTGTAAGATAGAAAGACGGAAAGAGCTCATCCACTTTTGTTCTATTTTTAGACATGAAAAAAAGTTCTCGTTGGAATGCATTCCCATTCAACCAGACACCTCTCAGTAAATAGTAATTGGCAGTTAGCTCACTTGAAGCCAATCTCAGGAATGATTTCCTTTCTAGTGCCCTCCTGGGACTAAAGCTCTCATGGACACTGGAGCAATTGAGCAGAATTAAGAGGTACTTCATTCTACCACTGAGTCCTGAGCTTCCAGCTAGCCAGAAGGTACAGTTTAGTTTCAACTTTCAGTAAACAAACAAAAAAGAAAATGCAAGAAGCCTTGGTACATTGGCCTAGATTCCGCGAATGAAAAAGGGACACCTTGGTTCATGAAACTCAAGTAGAGATGATCATAGACACAGAGGGCGGGCAGCCATATGCTTGGCTCTTGTTTGGGGCAAGTCAGTTGTCTGCACCGGCAAAGATGGTAAGTGGTAAAATGTTCTCAGGGAAACCCTGTGCTGTCCTTGCTACATGTGTGACTGTAAGAGTTGGGAGGATTGCCTGTCAAGATTCATGTCTTCTACCCTTTGAGGAACTTATGCCTGAAGCAAGAGAAGACAGGAGCTAGAAGTGTATTTCCTGGGAGAGGAGGGAGGTTGTGGGATGGACAGTCTTGTGGAGGGGAAACCAGGATGTAGGATATTATTTGAGATGTAAACGAATGGAATGATTAATAAAAAAGAATAGTCCTATTTTGTGTTTGATACTATAGAAAAAGTAGGTAAAAATGTAAGTAAACATTCAAAACAGTTCCCCAGAATCCCAGGCATTATCAATAAGAAATTCCCAAATTTCTAACATTCAATTGCAATAGAGACAAACCGCAAGCTTGGACGGAGAGCCTCAGTGACCAGCGTGGTGGTACGTTTGTATGCACGGTATGAGGTCTCTGTAGTCCAGTGGATTAGATTCTGAATCAGGACACTGACTTGAATAGATAGCTGAAAAACTATTAGACAATGTTTCGCTATTTATTTGTTTGTTTGTTTATAGTGAGGTATTGCATTGCTCAGAATCGCCACAAACTTACTCATCACGTAGCTGAGACTGACTTTGAACTCCTCCTTCTGAGAGCTGGAATCAAATGCATCTACTCACATACCTGCTTTACGCAGTGCGGAAGATGAACCGCAAAGATTCATGCATGCCAGACAAACACTCTAGTGTCGAAAAGATCCACAGCCACACTTTCACTTTCCTATTTTTTATTTTCTAAAAAAAATTCAATTAGCAAATAATGGCTGCATATTTATCAGGTACAGTGTGATGTTTTGATCTACGTTGTCACTGTAGAAAAATTCAATCACGCTAATTAACATATCTATCATCTCCTCTAGCCTTTCCTTTTGTTGAAGTTGTGAGAACATTTTACAAAAATGTCTTCTTTTAGCAATTTTGAAATAGAGAATACATTGTGATTAGTTGTGGTCATCACGCAGAGAAGGTGGTCACTGAAAATTATTCATCTGTTCTAACGGAAGCTTTATGCTTTGATCAAACTGTCTCCATTTCTGTTCTCTCTCTCTGCTCTATGACCACCATTCTGCTCCGAGAGAACTTTTCAAAGCTCCGTGAAGAGATCATGTAGCATCAGTCCTCCTGTGACTGGCTTATTTCACTTAGCATAATGTTTGAAAAGTGCCAAGTAAATGCTTCAAAGTGTTGCGGGAGCTCAGACAGGGGAGCAGACAGGAAGGTTGTGCGAGAAAAAGAAGTGAAGCATGGGAGCTTAGGGGGACTTCACAGAGCAAGGGACACTTTAGTAGGGTTCTGAAGTCTGCGTGGCAAGCTTGGATGCAGAGACCCCTTTGTAGTACGGTTGGTCGTGTCAAAGATTTGGAACCACTGAGGAACTTTGTATAATTTCACTTAGCTTCTTACTATTCCCTATGGAAAAGAAGAAGAGGCCTGAACTGTCTGATTAATGAAGTCCATAGCAAAGGTATTTCACATGTCATACAATTACAAAGTGTAGACATGTGGAGGGACCCCATTCATAATGTCTTAATATGAAATTGTGACATTTGGCTAGGATGGTAACATCTTTAAATCTAAGCACCTATTTCATTGACACAGATGGTATTAGATTGTCTATAAAATGAGGTACTCTGAGCATTCTTCCAATCCCATTTTAGTCTTCTTTGTAGTCTTATCTCTCGATAACATTAGAGATCATAACTTTTTATCGGAAGGTCTTTGGAGATTTAACAATGCAAATGCCTAGAGAGATGGCTCAGTGGTTAGAAGCACTTGCTATTCTTGAGGTTTGGTTCCCAACACTAGCATGTCAGCTTACAACCACTTGTAACTCTTTCACGGACTATGATGAGCTCTCCTGGCCTCTGCAGACACAATGTACATGTAGCGTGCACATAAAGAAATACAGGCATACACTCATACACATAAATAAAATAAATACTTTTTCAGCAAATGAAATTGTCGTCTTAGTAATATTTTGTCTGACTAGTAATGGTCTATATGAGAATATAAGTGATGTATAAACCTGTACACATACACACAGGTCATTCTGGTTATGAGTACTTATTGCAGAGGGGATGTTATAAAACTATAGCATGTGCCAAATTCACCTGAATGCATATCAAGGATCCACTGTCTTGAATTTCTCAATCAGTAAGTATAGGATAGGAGCCCATATTTTTCATTTCTGACAAATCATTAGAGAGTACTAATGCTATTCTTCCAACGCTACTTCCTAAGAAGTACAAATAGTTCAGAGCTATCAGAACTGATATAGGCTACATAGTCAGATGGCTTATACTTCTAGTCACAGGTTCCCTGAAAGGAAGGGAGAGGAAGAAGCAAATTTGGAGCATGACATTTGGAGTGGCTATGTTTACCATCTTTGTTCTGCTCCACATGTTCATGGGAATGGATTCCTTTAGTCCCTGCTAGCTATGTTCTAGGAGAGCAAAGCCCACTATACATTTCAGTTGGTTTCAAACCCTCAAACTACATCTTTTCTGCTTTGGAATTATTAGTTGGGAGGAATAACTAAAAGCATCTCCTAAATGGTCTAAGCTTTTTGGGGAAACCTGAGTGGGGTCTGCAGCCTTTTAAAGGGGCTTTTTGTTATGATAGAGATTGTGTGTGTGTGTGTGTGTGTGTGTGTGTGTGTGTGTGTGTGTGTGTGTGTAAGTAGAACTATGAGTCAGGATGATATAGTGACAGGACCCCAGTGGAAAAGGACATCTTAGCCCTGACATCGTCTCAGAAGGATGGATTATGGCAGCAATGAAAAACAGACTGATCCTTTTGGTCTGTCTTCTTATTGTTTTAATTCTCTGCAGACAGTGTTCCCCTTTATTACTTGTGCTGGTAGAGTCCTTACTCCTTTGCTCTGCCCTTGGTATGCCACCACTTGGAGCTACAAAGGTATTTTTTTGCACATTATCCACTTTATTATGGCCACAAATCACCATTCTTCAAAGCGAAAAGGGAGAAGAGGAAATCGACTTCCTAGGACAGAAATTTCTACAAAAATCCCAGAGATGGAAGATTTCTAATTCCTGGAAATTGTATACTCTGTCTATTCTTCTATGAGACAACTCGTTCAGTGGGAGCAAAACAGCCACATTTTCTCAAGGCACTGAGATGAAAGAAAAATGAAACCCGGAATTCAAGCCAGTGTTGTCCTTCATGGTCTGAGAGCCCTGGTACAGCATGGCCCCAGACATATCCTCTCCTTTTCATTCTTGAGAGTTCTCTTTTGTTCTGGGTGGGGGGGGGCTTCTGGCAAGAATTATGCCAGGAAGGCAGACGAATTTAAAGAGAACACACTTCAGTGCATTATATCTTGGTCTCTGGCAAAAGAACACTTGACTGCACAAGAAGCCCTGGATTCAGTGTCTCCGAGGTGAATGTGTAATAACTTAGGTGGCAGTAATTTCCTAGGAGATTGCCATAATTATATCCAAACAAATTGCCTGAACAGCCGCAGATTTATTAACATGAGATTAAAACTCTCAAATTTGAGCAAACCTGGAGAGTACCAGCGGTAGTAAAAGCAGTATAAGTTTCTGGAGTCTGTCCAATTGCCCAATACCAGAGGGTAGTTGGGAGCCTGCTAGGGGTTGGAGGCTACAGTTAGGCCTCTGAAGCCCCACTTGTAGGTTCTAGAGATGATGATTATGATAATTAGGTGTTAGAATTTGGAGTGTGTATCTCGTAGGTAACTAAAATAGAGCAAGTCTCTCTGAGTCTTTGTGGACTTTAAGAATCATCTGGTATTTGCTTTGAAGTTTATGCTGGATTCAGTTCTGGGCTCCAGTTGGCTTTCTCATGCACAGGTAAAATGGGTAGTGTTCTTTTCTAGGGAATTGCCATGTCTGTGGGACAGACAATGGGATGGTGCGATATGTGTCACTAACCCCTCTAGTGACTGAAGCCAATTTTGTCCTTACTTTTGTGAAATCCTTCTAAGAGAAAGAGTTGAACAAGACTGGGGAAATCTTATACAGAGCCAGCAAGGTTTAGTTTCTTCTGGGAGAGATTGTCAAAGCAAATGCAAAGCTAGCACAGAATAAAAGGGTATGTGTGTGTTGGGGAGGGGCAGATAAATGCCACCTGTTAATCAGAGAGGCCACAGTGTCGTGTAACAAAGGGCAAAGCTGCAAAAAGAAATGAAAGACTAGATTTTGACTTTAGAGACCTACCATGGCCTTTAAGAGGACTAATTGAAACCAAGAAGTACAACTTGTGGTGGTAGGGGTACACATGGAGCATTCGAGCTAAGAATTTTCTTGACTCAATATTTTTTGCATGCAAATATTAAACACTATGTTGGATGCTGTCTGAAAGATCAGGTTAACAATGAAAGAAAAGGGCGGGAAGAAACTGTTTTTGCTGATGTCTAAAAGCTAAATAACAGACTAGACTTTGCACATTTGCCAACATTATGATGTTTTACTATACAGAATGTGAAGAAGAAGAGGATTAGATGAAGTTTGACAGTGTCAGAGTCTAACATTGATGTTATAAAAACTGGGCAAACACGGGTTGGTGAAGTTTAATGTAGCTGGCCGGTGATGTTGCACTGAGGCTAGCTGAGGTGACCCACTGTGGAAGCATTTCTCTAATGAGTCAGGAGCTACTGAAAGTGACCAGACAGATGTAAATGTGATTTAGCCTTTAGAGGGTCACAGAGAAATTGGATGAGCCGGGAGTTTGATCAATGGGCTTAATTTACCAGACACTACCTACTTGGTGGGAAGATGGATAGAGGAGATTGGAGGATGAGAAGCAATAACACTGGATAACAACCCCGATAGAAGCTTAAGGAAAAGCTACAGAGGGGATCTAGTAGCTGAAAAAAAATCAAATAAATACAACTAAAATCCTTACAGATGAATAGTTATCAGTGGCCTGGGATTAAGGCATTGAACTTTGATCACTAATATAGATCCTGCAAACACACACTTACATTCTGTATTAGTTTCCTGCCTCTCAATATACATTTACTGGCTTATTATATTCTAAGAAAGATTTGGCATTCTGTAGGGACTTCTTGTAGACTTTTCCGTCTAAATTAGCGGATGGAGAGATAAACATGTGCTTTTTGTACTCTTAACACTTATTGATTGGCCCATTTCATGCATCCCAGCCTCACAGACTGGAATGTTATGAAATGTCCACTGAGATACTAAAATTATATCCATTCTTACAATAGTACTGGTATCTCTATTCCAGGGCCATATGTAAATTTAAGTTCCTCTAACTTAGAAAAAATGTTATTCCTTGAGCACTCATTTCTATGATGTGGAGTCCTTTGGCTTCGGTCTTGTGTGGCATCACGGAGAGAGGACCTCTGAAAAGACTCAAGGAACCTAAGAGGTACCGCTTGGGCTGCTAGAAGTATACGTGGAATGTTCAAGCTAAGAATTTTCTTGACTTGGTATGGTTTTGTTCATGTGACTTAGCATGCATGTATTAAATGTGTTGATTAAACATAGACAGAGTCCGGCGTGAGGAACAGCATGTGCAGCACTCTGACCAGAGCCATTGGAGTCAGATTTTCCTGCTCCAATGATTGCTTCATGGGCCTCTCCCTTTTCTCTCATGCAATCAAGGGCAGGTTACTCGACTTCTGTGTGGCAGGTATCATCCCTAAAAAGAAAAAAAGTTTGTGATTCTAGGTCTTGTTGGTAGAAAATTAAGTGAGATGATACATAAACAAGGCCTCAAAGATGGCTGGGTATAAAGAAATGGTTGCAGCTCCCAGCATGCTCGATGGTAACTAATTTTTCTCTTGTGTGCTATGTACTCATTATATCGGTTTCTTTTCCTGTTACTGTGATAAGATATCCCAAGCAATGCAATCAAGATAGAGTTTATTTGGACTCCAACAGTATGGTCTATCCTGGCAGTAATGTGAAGGAGCTTGAAGACCCAGTTGCTCCCCATTTAGGGTCAGAGAGCAAGGAGTGAGAGATACTTGGACTAAGTTTCTGCTTTTGAATCAGCAGTGCCATGGAACAGTACCACTCACATTTAGGGTCAATCTCACATAAAAGTGACTATAATCCAGCTAATCCCTCCAATGCATTCAGAAGCTTGTCTCCACAGTGATGCTGGATCCTGTCAAGATCATAATATTAACCATTACCATTATGGGCGTTTTACTGCTCACAAAGCACAAGGAAG
Source organism: Rattus norvegicus (assembly GCF_021556685.1). Lineage (NCBI taxonomy): Eukaryota > Metazoa > Chordata > Mammalia > Rodentia > Muridae > Rattus > Rattus norvegicus. The sequence goes on along the minus strand of NC_141539.1, from coordinate 36,673,789 downwards.
AACAAGACACAGTTTGTTTCCAAGGACATAAATGCATATGACTGCATATGTGACACAGACACATACACACACATTGTCTCTATATACATATATATATATACATATATACATACATACATATATGTATATATTCTACACACGAGAGAGAGAGAGAGAGAGAGAGAGAGAGAGAGAGAGAGAGAGAGAGAGAGAGAGAGCAATATCAGGCAGGTGTGCTATAAGCTTTAAAGAGATTAAGACAGGTGTTGAAATAGCCCAGAGAAAAGACCAGATTATTTGAGGCTCAGGATGTGACATTAGACAGGAGGTGGGGGTTGGAAAAATATAGACAGTAGGGAATACAGAAACAAAGTCTGAAGCAGAAGGAGAAAAGTCACTCCAACACTTCTAATTTAAAAGGGGGACATTGGTCCATATAATTTCCAGTTGCATGAGAGCTCCTAGATTCAATTCTTTGAAATGGCACTCCCATACCTTGGTGAATATATGAGAGTTCTGTAAATGTGTTGTTGCATCCAAAAACTTTAGCTTCTGGGCATGAAGTTTATCCAGTATCCACAGCAACACAGATTCCTACTGGAAATTTGAATTAGAAAAATGCTGACATGTTAGAAAATATAATTTGTACTCAATGGCTTGAAAAAAAAAAACTAGAAATACCCAGTGATTCTGCAGTTACTAAATGGGGCTTAATGGCACTTTCACTTTTTCGTCTTGGCATTTCAAGGTTGTTCCTACAAAGCTCACCTGGGAAGAGGGGCTTTTAGTAAAAAGGCACGCTGGTGCTTCCTCTGATACCTTCATTGAAACCTGTGCTTTCAAATCATTTAGATACCATAAGTGGTAGTGTTCTTATCAGCTAGGGGAGTGGCTTGCCAATTTCATTGTCTATAAGGATCATGTGGTGGCTTTGTACAGTAAATACATATTCTAGGAGCAATGCCAACAAAGGTTCTAATTCAGTCGATCTCTGTGTGACAGGCCCCAGGAGTGGGGATGGGTGGTAACTCTGATGAAGCGGCATCTCCAAAGGACATCGATGACACACTGTGTGGCTTGCTTCATTTTCTTTGTGACCATAGTTAACAAGAGAATGTTACCTGAGAAGTTACCTGCAAAAGACTGTATCATGTTTCTCCTGATGGGACTGACTGGAATTCCAAAGAAATAAGCAAGGCAAATGTCACAGTGTTTGTTCCAATGCATTTATTAGAGGAATCCATAAGGAGATTACAGTAGCTGTCCTTGTGATGAACTTCAAAAAGAGGGGAGATTCTAGCCAGGTAGGCCTCAATGAGGGTGTGGGTATGAAGTTAATATGAGGGAAAGAGAATTTGACTTAGAAATGAAACTTATTTCTGTAGCAATATAGTTGACTTCCCACATCCATAAGCTTTGTGGCAAAACAAAACAAAACACTAGTGCCTGAGAGTGTCTGAGGCTCCTCCTTGGTCAGTTCTGCACATTTACATCTGGCTGGATTGTAGAGCAGTTGAGACAGTGTGCTGGTGGATCAAGACCCAAAGAGAGGTTGGTGTAGGGGGCTCATAAGAGGGTGGAGAGAGGCTGAGTAGTCTTTAAAGCAGTCTGTGTATTCTAAAAGCAGTTTGCTTTTAAGTATTAAGGATAATGAGAAAAAGCAAATCTATTATACAAAGAAGACTCAAAAAGAAAAGTGCAATTGAAGTTACTAATCAAGATTTGGGACGTGTAACTTGTTCATTAAGAAGCTTCAAGACCAACGTTTGGTCTTTCTTCCTTCTATCCAACTTCCCTCGCTGGGCATCCCCTAGCTGCTCTTGTATTTCAGGGTGTCCAGGAGAGTCTCCGTGTTGCTAACTTGCCCTCTGCATCATCAACTCAAGTGTGTCCTGGAGCTGAGAACTTGTGTTCTAGAATGATCTGTCAGAGTGATCAGCTGAGATAAAATAAAGTGACGATGGGAAAGGATCCTAGACTATGATTAGTATAGGAAGCATATGGCAATTTATATAGTGCTGCATAATTTAGAAAGGTCTGGAAATCATAGTGCCTTGTCTTTAATAAAATAAGAGAAAACAGAGTTTAGAAGAAAAACTCCCATGTAGGTGGACTTCCGCGCTTCTTGTTAGGATTTAAGACAGACTGCAAATATAACCACCCCAGTAAGTCAGGCTTACTGGAGTGCTGTGCTGAAGACAGCATGCTCTGCTTCAGAGCATGAGCTCCAGTGTGGTCTGGGACTTTGAAACACACGCGAAGCCTAGAGGTGATCAGCTACGTTGGAAACAAGAGAGGTGGAGGATGACTTCTGTTTCATAGACTTCCCCTTTAATGATAACTCAATTAATTTTAATAGCAGTGCCTACAAATTGCCTTATAAAATGCTGTTTAAGGTGTCCTATAAAACCTACAGATTAACAGACAATTTAGAGCAGTGAGAGATTTGAGAGCGAAATGCGATGTCATATTGGGATCTGAAAAGAGCCTGCACTGTTTCTTTCTGCGGCTGCAGAACTCAGGGAAGAAAATGTTTGGGTTTTTTTTTCGTTTTTGGTTTTTTGTTTTGTTTTGTTTTGTTTGTTTTGTTTTTTAATTGTCCTTACAGAGGGTCTTTGAAAAGGTCAGTCTAGAAGGAGAAAAAGGGTAAGAATTTCAAGTGAGAGAAAGGCTAACCACTAGAGGTCAGACTAGAGCTTGATGGGAGACAGTGTAACTTTGTCCTGAAGGAGATGGGCAAAGCCACTGAGACTGGTCTGCTTTGGCACGCAAGTTCAGACAGCAGTCTTTTGAATTAACTCTCTACAACTGCTCTCATCGAATACGGGAGCATGTGCATGTGTGTATGTAATTCTGATGTGCATCTCTACATGAAGGGATGGAGGTCCCAAACTGATGATAGACGTCTTCCTCAATCACTTTCCCTTTATTAGGCAGGGTCTCTTGCTAAACCTACTCAGCGCTGGCCAAATCCAGTGCTGCTTTCTGGCTAACTAGCTTTCTTTTAGGACCCGAGTTCTGAGAGCTGGAATTAGAGGTGGCCATTACTGTTGGGGATCCAAACTCCTTCCAGTTCTCACACTTGCGTGTCAAGCACTTTGAACCCTGAGCCATTTCCTTTCCCTGGACACTTATTGCATCTCCATACAAATTCACTTTAGAAAATACCAGGTAGAGGAAGCCTTTATATTAAATTAATATTAAAATACCAGGATTTACATTTTGAAGCCCCAACACATGGTCGTTCTAAATAATGATGCTAGCAGAAATGCCTACTATGAAAAGATTATTTCCCATTGCAAACTTGCTTCACGGAAGTATTTTGCACATCTCGGGAGGAGGTAAACTATCACTATAAGCTGTCAAGCTGGCTCGGCAGAACATAAGCAAGTGCTTCCTTAGCTGGTTAGCAAGACCAGAGTCTAGAGCCCTGTGAACTCTTAGGCTGTACCTCATCCAGTGGAATTCCACCGGGTGAGCAAGGCTCTGCAGATAAAGTGTACAATGGAGACAACCACAAGGGGCTCCACCCCCTGCCCTCACCCTGGATGATCTAGAGAATAAACCTGAAAAGTACCATTACAAACCAGTCTAGAGTTTCAAGATAATTCTCCCACCTCTACCTATTGCCTCTGGTTTTGCAAGCATTTCCCTTCTTTCAAGACAGCTTAAAACACTGAACCATTTTCTGCCTGGTCTCTCACAGTTTAAAAAATCCTACATTAGCTAGCATGCTGTAATGAGCAACTCCATTGTCTACAGTTATGTATGATTTTCAGGTGGCTCCAGATGCGAGACCCTGTTTTCTTAATGACACTGGAGGTGTCTGGAGTCACTCAACATCTGCTCTGTGGAGCCTAGTCAGTCAGACACATGGTTCTTTAATAACTTGCTCTTTGGTCCTTATCATTCATCCAGGGACCAAAGTTTGCCAGGCAAATCAATCAGGAGACAGAGAAGCAGTATGTTACAATAAAAATGCTATAGAATGTATGAAAGGGGATGTGGGATCCCATGCTCCTGCCATTTAACCAGAGGAGGACCTTGTGATAGGCTGATCTCTGTGGCTACCAATTTCCTCTCCTTTAAAATTAGAATGAGGTTTTCTGTGCCTGTCTAGTGTGGAAATTATGACCATAGAAACAATGGAGATTTCAAGAGAGGCAAGCTATTCTCTAGATGAAGGTATTTTTCATCACTTGGTGACACAGAGAAAAAGAAAGAACTCTCTGATCACACCCTCCAGAGAGCGACATTAAGGAAAGAGAATTCACATCTGGATTCACCAAAGGAACACACATGTGCTCAAGGCAACACAATTGTTAACTGTACAGTGCCAGCCTTGGGGGCTGTGCAACCTTTAGACAATGGGAAACAATGATAAAACAAGTCAGAAAATCTTGGTGTGGGACCTGCAAGGGCACCCAGAAAGAACATGTCATTGAGAGAAGCTGCTATCTTCTGACCCACAGAATTTGATTAGCTGATGTTCCTGGACTGACTAATGAAAATTTCCCTCTGGGGACCAACTCCCTTGTCACCTATCTCCCAGGGTATCTAATATATAAATGTAAAGGCTTTCACTGTTGTCACCTACTTCCCTCAAGCCTCCTGTGTTTGCAAATGGTGCCATTAAGACCATTGAAATGTAAAACACAAAAGGTAGAAAAACTTCCCAGGGCCTCCTGCTGCAGAAGAGAAAAGGTATGGAGAGCTACTACTGGGTTGGAACATTCCTGCTGTAGGAAGTAGATGAAAAAATGTATTCACCATGGGCTCCAACTGTCTGAGAACAAAGTCTCTGGTCTGACTTAAGTGGGAAGCTTTCTGAAAAGGCCTTGTGCTGAAGGCATCCAGCAATAGGGGACAAAGCTATTGAGGGTTACCTTATTTAGCCCTAAATCTCAGGCTGGATCTGGGAGCACAATGTCTCCGTGGGAGACTGGAGGAGTGGGAAGGGAATGCTGAGTGGCTAAGAATTGCTTAGACCTCTGTGCATCCGGAAACCTAGGGTGCTTTTGGAATTTTGCAAGCTACAGAATTTGAATCTGAATGGTAAACAAGAAGAAAAATGAGCTAGATCTTCATTAATACTGGAGTTCTGGCCTACCCTGGCTCTTGTGGGGGTCACTTGGGAGTATTTAGAGGTCATATACTGGAAGTGAAAACTTCCATCAGATCACATAGTGGGGTGAAATCTTACTTGAGTGAAAAATGCTAGCGATGTCGTGAGATCCATCCAGGTGTTGGTTGGAGACAGTCTTCTTTCTTATATTCAACACAGAGCTAAAGGCTGCTTGTCGACCACAAGCATACCTTGCAAAGAACCAGGAGATAAATATAGATAAGTCTGACTCAGTTTCTACAGGTAACAAGTTAAATCCAAACCAGATGTAGTGGCACGAATCTTTAATCATAGTGTTCAAGAGGCAGAGACAAGTAGATCTCTGTGAGTTAGAGGCCAGACTGGTGGACGTAGAGTATTCCAGCCCATTTGGGGCTTCATGGTGAGACTCTGTCTCAAAATAAATTAATTAAATTAAATGAACTACCTAACTCCACAGTCCTCATGGTTGATACCATAAATACAGAGCTCTGATTGGCCTTTTCAGAATGACGGGATTGAAATCTTTGTTTGATAAAGAGCTATTACTGCTGTATCTGGCACCATATGCTGCTGAGCAAGTTTAGATTTTAGGTACATTGGTGACAATGCAAAAGCTATAAGGGAAGAAGGATTGCTAGTGCCTGTGTTAAATATGCTTAGTATGTGTCTATCACAAATGAGATAACTGAAGGACAGTGGATGAAGGGAGTTTGCAAAATTGCCCTGCGAGGGCAGCTCCTCTTTGCATCTCCCCCTTTCTGCCTCTGACATGGCTGATGCTTACTGACTCAATGCATACATCTTAGAATTGATCCTAGACAACTCTATCTCTCTCAGAAGCCGTAGCTCATTAGTCATAAAACCCTATTAGTTCATAGCTCAAGAAGGTTTGTCAGTGTTTACAGATAAATTACTTGAAGTAATAAGAATGAACAGTGGAGTTAACACTGAGACCAGCGTACAAAAGCCCCTGAACTTCCATATCCACCAAAGAGAAAGGCTAACACCCCATACCTTTGTAATATTGCTCTTGATAGTTTACAGTATCTGTGAACTAACTTCTTTTTAAAAACAAAACAAAACAGCATCTTCTTTATTTTCCATATTTTCAATTTCAGAACAAAATAAAATAAGCAAAAAACCCCCACAATACACAACACCCATCCCTGCTATTCTGTGGGAAGGGATAGTCTTGCCTTAAGGCACAAGGACAGGATAGAAGAGACTCTTGTAGATGCTATACATGCTGCAAGCCCTTCTTCATTCTTCTGCTACTCCCAATGTGTGTTAGCCTACTAATAGGAGAGGAAATAGAGAAGGGAAAGCACTAGCCTTGACAGTATTCTCCTCATGGAGCAGGCATGGAGTTCCACGTTAATTAATTGCAGTATGTATCCATTAGCTTTGTCATTAGTAACATTATAGAACTTAATTATTAACTTTAATTTTATATAGTTATTATTTCTAACAGCAATAAAATGTGCTATGTAGGAAAAAATGTCTAAAAGGAGGTAGTGAGCACCTTTACCTGGAAAGTGCTAAGTCTTATTAGACAATCTTTAAAATGACCTACATAAATGAAGAAGATATATCACACTCAAAGACAGTTTTAATATTTCAAAGATATCAGATCTCCCTGAATTTACCCACAGTCCCAATGCTGTTTCAATAAAAAATCCCACAAAGAAATTTTATGCAATGTTACAAGGTCAATCCAAAGTTTATAGAAAGAGCAAGAAGCCTAGAATAGGTAAGGCATTCCCGAAGAATAATTTGGGGGCTTTTGCTCTTGATATTAATATTAAAGCATCATAAATTTGTAATAGTGCTATTCAATGGAAATGTAATGAGAGGGGCCTAGGCCTATAGCTCAGTGGTAGAGCACTCACCTGACAGTAGGAAGCCCAAGTGCGGTGATACCCAGCACTGCCCTAAGCAAAATAGAAAGGAACAAAAAAAAAAAAAAAGAAAAGAAAAGAAAGTGGGAAGAAAACAGTTTCAACAACTGCCTATACCATGGCACTGTGCTTGTAGGCCAACCCTCCAAAGACACGCCCAGAAAACCGGTAAGCGTTCCAGACACAATTGAAACACTAAAAGATTATTTTTAAAGTGATAGGGATTTCAGTGATAATATTTGATTCAAGGTATATCTAAATACTATTTCAACACATAATCAAATATAACAATAGGGAAAAAAATTCAGTGCCTTCATAGTAAGCCCTCCCAAAGCAGCAGTTCATACTTGGCTCTCATTTTAGAAGATCCACATTATTTATTAGTGCTTATTGTCTTTTTTTTTTATTAACGTGAGTATTTCTTATATACATTTCGAGTGTTATTCCCTTTCCCGGTATCCGGGCAAACATCCCCCTCCCCCCTCCCCTTCCTTATGGGTGTTCCCTATTAGTGCTTATTAATCAATGTGTGTATACTGTGTGGCTGTTACTAGAGAGTACAATGTGATTGAGTTACTGGCTACGAAACACAAGGGGGAAAAAAACCTAAAGACTGATGATAGGTTTACGAGGACTCCATGTGTGGAAGTGTCGTTTGTTTAGAGGACAGTGTTGGGACAACTGGCTGAGCACTCAGATGAAAATAAAATTGTCCAATCTATCTCACAGTTTATACAGAATTCAATTTAGTTCTTGACATAGAGACTTAAGTATGAAAAGTAAATCTTTAAACCTTGAGAAGAAAGTACATAAGACATAGAGGTTGAATATCTTTATGACTTTAAGGAATAGCTTCCTAAGCCATAAAAGCATTAATTATGTAGGTGGATACTTTGAGATTTGAATGTATCGAATTTAAGAAGCACTGATTATTAAGTGATCCTGTAAAGTAAGTAAAAACACAAGCCCAATGTGAGAATTTATTTGCAGCACTTAATCCTGAAAAGCATTATAACTCAAGATAACTAAATAACTCCTAAAAGTCAATAATGAAAACCTATAAAACCCAATAGAAAAATAATAATTTCCGAGCACATAAAACACCGAAGAAAATAAAAGTGTAAAAAGATTCTAAGCCTCATTAGTGATCAGACAGACACAATTTTAGCATAGAAAAATCCAATGGAAGATCCAACGGATGGTCAAAACGAAGGAAGATTACTGTTCATAGGGAATTATGGACTCTCCTCGGTGTTCCTGGAGAAAGGCTATGTGATACAGGCACCATTGGAAAACAATTTGACCTTGTCTTTTAAATAAATTATGTACATGTTGATGAACTTGTGTTATGTCCTGTATTATGTACAGAAGGACACACTCAGGGAAGAATGTTCATAACCCAGTATTTTTAAAACACTAAGGTAGAAGTGACACTAAAGCTTATTGGTGACAAAAACAAATGAATAGATGATGTTCTGTTTGTTTTGTGGAATGCTTGTGTCAGAGAAAATAAGTATACATTTGTCTAATACTGAAATTTAATCAAATTTTAAACCAAAGGAAAGTTATGTGAGACAAATAGGGTGCCATGATTTTTGTTATCTAGAAACTTTATTGAACGATATTTATATATTATAAAGTTTACCTTTTCAAATGTGCAATTTGATACCCTACAGCATTATGTAACCATAACCATTATTCAAAAAACTTTCAGGGGTTGGAGATATGGCTCAGCACTTAAGAGCACTTAGTCTCCTTGCAGAGGCCCGAAGATTTCTTTACCTGCACACACATGATGTCTATGAACTGTCAGTGAATGCACCATCTTCTGACCACCTCAGCTACTGTACATATGTGCTACACAAACATATATGTAGGCACAACACCCATACACCAATAACAATAACAAGAAACAGAAATAATAATAATAATAATAATAATAATAATATAATATTTAGATACTTCATTATACTTGTGTTGTCTGGTTGAATCCATGAAGGGAATTACTCCAACATGAAAATAATTCCTCCCAACGACTCCCAAATTGCAATGTGAGAGAACTGGTTGTGACTTTCAAGAGTGCAGCACTGTACAGAAGTTGACCACTTTAAAGCACTAAGCAGAGAGAAAGGACAAGAAAACATCCCCAGGAATTGCTGCAAGGATGGTTCAGGAACTAGAGTGTCTTACCAGTGCTTAGTTGCATGGTTGATCTTTCCCTTGCTTTGGAAATGACCTAAACGTGTTTCCAATTCTTCTGTTTCCCAATTGGGGCATATAAAGCAGAGAAAACAACCTCTGAAAAATATCCAGTTGTCATCCACTTACCTTTCCCCAGCTTCCCCCACTATCAGTCCATTTTACTTTCTGTCTTGACGGATTTGCTTATTCTGTGTAAATCTACTAAATGGGGATAAGACAGCAGGCAGCTCTTATTTATTTTCCACTTTGGTAAAGTTACCCTTGACTCACACATGCTATTGCAGGTACAGATACTCCCTCTTTCCTTCATGGAATAGCACTTCTTTGCAAGTATTGCCTGGGATTGCTTATTTTTAGTGGATAGGACTTTGGGTTGCTACAGAATGACTGCAGAGACACAAGAGAAACCTCTTCACACCCTTGATTAACTTTTCATTCTTTACCAACTAGATCCCACCCTCAATGTAACCCTCACAAGGAGCTCCAGGAAGTATACATTGCTGTTTGAATACTTATTAAAAGCCCCTAGTACAATGAGAATATAAAATAACAAGCAAGAGGTGAGTGTATGTTTCTGATATGATACTATGTATACATTTGGCAGTCCTCCTGTCAGCCCAATTGAAGTGTAAATTCATTGGCAAGCCACGCCTGTTTTGTCATGTTCCATACCCCTGTGCCTTGGGACTCCTGGTCTCTTGCTCCCAATTTCCTCTCTCTCCTTTAATGTCTCCTACAGAAAGAATTACTACTAATCCCCAAAGACAGATGGTATCTGGGATAATCTAGGTATCTGCTATTTATTGGTATAAACTATTATACTCTTTACAGTTTACAGTAATGTACTTTAACATATGTCTATATATTGAAACATTATTGCTTCTTATAATTCTATGTCACTACTTCTTTCTGAATTCAATATTATTTTGCTCAAGCACGTCCTTGATTGGTACTCTGGGTAAGGTTTGATGAATTACAAAGTCTGTCTTAAAATGTCCACCATGCCTTTATGAATGATAGCTAATCTAGGAATCAAATTCACAAATTAAATTGTCCTTCCTCTATTACATTGTTGTATGGATCTATTTTCTTTGATATTTTTTGATTACAATACAGCCAGTAGTTAATGTTTTGTAAATATTTTGCCATTTGATATTTGACTTGCGTCGAATTTGATAAAAACTTATGACAAGAACCTAGTGTAGGGATCCCAATTGAGAAACTGCTTCCATCTGATCTGATTGACCACAAATGTCTGTGGTGGATTTTCTTCATTGCAAATTGATATGGCAGGAACCATATACCACAGGTGTTCCCAAACCTGGACCTGTGGGTCAGGCCTGAATAAAAATGGGAGCTGAACAAGCAAGAAGCAAGGTAGTTCTCCATCAATCTCTACCTCAGTTCCTGCCTCTAGTTTCCTGTCTTGGTTTCCCGCCATGACGGACTACAACCTGGAATCCAAACAATCTCTCTTCCTTTCTCCCTATTTACTTTTAGTCAGTGTTTTATCACAGCAACAGAGAAGCAAATTAGGACAAGTCTCTGCTAATTTGGGGGGGGGGGTTGGTTGTGATTCAGTGGCCATGTGTCCATACTTTGGGAAAGTATCTTGATTATATTAGAGCATTGAGAAAACACATCTTTCAACTATGGTTGTGACTGAAGTGTGAAATGTTGCTCATGTATGTTGTGTGAGCATGAGCACCCAGCTACTGTTGGTTTGGGCAGGTTGAGGAACCCTGAGGAGGTGGAGTCATACTGGAGGAAATAGGGTATTGGCAGCCAGCCTTAAGGCTTTACAACTCAGCCACACGTTCTCTGTTCCCAACTGTGAGGAAGAGTGTAACCAGGCAGTCTGTCTTTCCTGTGATGTCCTGTCCTTCTCACCATGATGGACCATATCCTTGTGGGTATCCTTTAATTTCTTTTGTGAGTCTGCCTTTTCCCTCCCATTGTAACACATAAGACAGTAAAACACTAATTCTCAAAAAAAACAAAACAAAAACAAAAACAAAAAAAACCAAAAAACCCCAAACATCCTTTCAAATGTTGCCTTGGTGACATTCTCAAATCTTAGTAGAACATCTATTAAGAATGTGACAAGTGTCTCTCCTACCTCAAACTTCGTTTAGTTTTTGAACTTTTTATCAGTAGAAGTTGCATCTTTACAATTTACCCAGTCTTAGCTTCCTGTTCTATGCTGGAGTTTCTGGTTGTGACCTTTGTAGAACATTTAATTTCGCTGAAAAATTCTGGATCTATAATTTTTACACATTACATCTGAGCTTTATCTGCAGAGTCATAATTCTTCTCTAGAGTCTGTAATAAAAGGAGTCTCTGCTTTTTCTCTTAGCTCTGTGTTCATTTTGAACATATGACTTTATATAATCTAATCTTTCTACTCTCTCAAGTCCTCTGGAATTGGGTAGTCTTATCTCTTGATACTTTTCTTAGGGAAGATAACTTCTTCATGTAGTTTATGATTTTTTTTTGTTTTACTGTAAACTAATATTCACAGGCATCACTGTATTCCTTCAACTCCTGGTCTTATAAACTTTAGTTACAGCATTTTATTTTGAAATGTTTTATATTTAGTTAGTTTTAATTTTTGGCATATAATCAGAGACTTTATTGATGTAAGTAAATATGCATTCATTATTTGGGAGACCCACTTTTGGTAGAGAAAATTTAGCCTTCACAAATTTACCAAATATGGGGCATGTTAACTAATAAAAGGGGTGGTCTTTGGTCCTCCATGCTAGAGTATGTGAAATTAGTTCTTTAGCTAGTGTATACATTCACCCCTCCTCCCATTTTTCCTTTATGTTCTTTGGGGACAAAGGCTCTCTTGGTGTCTGATCTAGTGGCTATGCTCCTTCTGACTCCACTGTCTCTAAGATACCCCATTTTCACCTTTCTGTGTCACATGCACAATGTTCATATGTACACTACAAAAACAAATTCCAGGAGCTCAGTGGTTAAGAGTATTGGCTGTTCTTCCAGAGGTTCTGATTTTAATTCCTAGCAACCACATGGTGGCTCATACTCATCTGTACTGGGACCTGATGCTGTCTTCTGGTATGTGCGAAGACAGATCACTTATATACATTAAATAAATAAATAAATAAATAAATAAATAAATAAATAAATAACAGATAAGCAAATAAATAAATATTTTTAAAAACCCATACTGTCTTCATTCAACATCTTATCCAGCATTTCATTTTTGTATCGCTTACAGTGTATAAATAGTAACTATCCTGTTGAATTTCTAACATTATTGTTCATATTGTTATGTTTTCATCTTTTTATACATTATAATGCTAGAATAGGAACCTACATTTCATTCCAGTGAATAGAAATGCAAGTCACATTACAAAATACATATGCAACTAAAGTGGCATGTCTGTCGTGTGTATTAGCAGAACTGTGCCTTTGTTGGTTGAGTTCACAGTATTCCCAGAATTCCAGGTACTATAGCGCCAGTGAACAACTTAAAAACAATACTTTATTTTAAAAAATCCTGAGAGTCTTCTGGCTTCTATCTGGATTACTACTAAAGTAACTCACAACAGAACGAATTAAGAGTGACAGTAAACCTATTGTGAAATTTAGAAGGAATTCCTACTATTAGGGTGATTGAACTAGATTGAAATGTGTAATTGATGGGCCATTTTTCAGGCCCATGAGAAATCTGCTAGCTCCAGTGAAGGTGGAAAATCTCCCTCACTATCCCTTATCCATGCCTTGCTCAATCATAGTAAGTACATGTGCTTTGCAAACTTGAGACTCTTATTTCCAAGATATGGTAGCAATTTGTAATTACTATGAGTTATTGAGAAACTTAGAGAGATATTTCTCTCGGTTTCTACTTTTTGTATATTGTAACTCCACCTGAAATCATACCAATAGTTGCCTTTTCAGCGTTTAGCAAAACATCATGATTATTAAAGTAGAGATACATGGTATGTATATATGAGGAAGGGAAGGGTCCTTGGTGAGACACTAAACTCAGAGTTAAGATCTTTCTGGAAAGCATGTAGGATTGATCATGACACAAGTTTGTTTTAATTTAATCACTTCACATATATGTACACATATATGTTTATATACCTTCTTTCTATTGACATTTCTTAAAGTAATGTCATTGAAGTATCTGTACTGTATGTGTATTTTGTTAGATGTCTAGGTAAAATCATTCTGTGCACATTTTAAAACCTTTATTTCTTCACTCATAACTTCATCTATGAGATCTATGTCAGTTCTATATAGCTGCAGTTATTTTCCATTGTTATCTAGTATTTTCTTTAATGGAAAAATACAATTTTGTATAAACTAAATATTTTTTTGTTTGCTTTAAAGGTTTCGTTTAGTCTTTGAACTGTGCATTTGTGTGTGTGTGTGTGTGTGTGTGTGTGTGTGTGTTCACATGTGTACATACATGGGTAAGTGCATGTAAGTGTAGATGCCTAGGTAAGTCAGAAGCACTATATCTTCCTTGAGCTGGACTTACAAGCAGAGTGAGCCATCTGATATGGATTATGTGTGTCTGTGTGTGAATGCTTGCAAAAGTCTGAGTGGAATATCAAATTTCCCTGAAGCTTGAATTGGAGATGGTTCTGACGCATCAGTTTGGGATGCTGGAACCTGACCTCACATTCTTCTGAGGAGTAACAGTCCTTCTTAGCTAAAGAACCCATCTCTTTAGCTTCCTGTATATTTAGATATGTTAACCACACACCTAGGAACAGAATTGTTTAACAGGCCAGCATAGGCTGAACCTCAGTAAATATCCAGTTACAAATATAAAAGAACCATTTTTTCTACATCATCACCAACACTATCTGTTTACATTTCAGTTGGTGGATTATGTGCAAATGGAAACACATTTTGTGTTAAATCCATATTTCCTTGATGACAGAAAAGTGAACACAGTTTCATCTGTGTGTGTGTGTGTGTGTGTGTGTGTGTGTGTGTGTGTGTGTGTGTGTGTGATTTATATATGTATGGGTACACATGTGTTAGTGGTGCACATACCCAAGCATGCACAGGTGGAGGATAATGTCAATGTCAGGTGTCCTGTATTTCTCTTCACATTTTTTGAGACATAATATTTCTGGATGGCCTATGAGTCCTTTATTACCCCATACCTATCTTTGCTTCCAGGTCCCATCTCTGGCTTCTGTCTCCCCAGTCCCAATATTACATAATATTTACCTGATATTTGACATCCTTACTGAAATATCATTTCACGAGTGTTGGGTTATCCTTCTTTGTTTATATAGACGACAAATATATTCTCTAACATTTTCTATCTTTTAACTTTTTCTTTTAAGAAAAACTATTTTAGCTTGATGAAATTTATAATCCTTATAAACCTTCAAAAAAGACACACAATCCAGGTTTCTTGTTTATAAGTCATAGGCCTAGGTTGGGTAGATCTAGGGCTACACTAACTTATTCCACAGCTAGGGAACCCCTTGTTACTTTTTGTTTCTCCTGGCCACCTGGTTCTGATCCATGACAGCTTTTTCCTCCTCAGTCTTCTTTTCCTCCTTTCTCTCTCTCTACCTGCTATCCCCTCTCTCAAACCTCCAGTCCCACCTTTCTTCCTTCCCTACCCAATGATAGAGTCTAGCCTTTTATTAAATCAGAAAAAAGGTTCACATGAATCACTTGAATACATGAAGATCTGTTTGTTTGGGAAAACCATATCTCGAAGAACCAGTATTTTGCATTAGAATACAAGCAGAATAAAAAAATCACACATGTATACTTTCACATCGACTGCAGAAAGCCTTATTGCTTTCCTCGTCATATTTAAGATTATGTTCTACCTTGAGTTGATATATTTTAGGTTAATATGAAACAACATTCAAATTTCATTTTTTTATTATTTACAAATGATTCCAGCAACTGCAAGTCTCTTCCTGTTCTATCACTCACATAGAAACCACATACACAAATCTAGATAAATCAGTTCTTGGCTCTTTTAGTGTGTTCTATTTGTCTTTTTTCAGTGTCTCTTTATCAATCTTTATATTGCGGTATTATAACTGGAAAAAATATACCATGCTATTTTTCACTCTGAATGGATTTTGGCCTTATTATTTATTGCTTATATATTTTGCATAACCATAGGATAGTACTTTCACTTGTGAAGTTATAAACTAATACATTTGGATTTTAGGTTGTGATAAATTGAATCTAAATTTGGAAAAAAAATCCGCCAGACCTAAATGTGAGTACTGAAACTGTTCAGCACATGACACCTTTCACATTGCACATTTTAGCTATGTTACATGTAGTATCTTCATTCCTTTCAGCTGTCGCTAAGATGATGAAATAACTGTGTATTGTTTTGGTTAGAGTACGCTTCTACACTCACTTAATAATTTAGCGTTAAATTCGCTGTGACTCTTGATGGATTTGCTTTTTCCTTTCCCAACCCCCCACCTGCCTCATTTCTTCCTGTCTTCATTAGGACCTTCACTATGGGGTGGACCAGAGGTTGTGGATGTTAAGAAAGTGACTCCCTGTCTTGCTCCTCATCTTGCTGCAGAAATTTTTATGCATATACTTTATTTTTAATTACATTTCCTTTCATTTCCTGGCTTGCTAGGAGATTTGACTTTTATTATGAATAAATTCCGAGTTTCCTTGAGTGATTCTTTTCCCTCTGTGCCACGAGAGATTATGAGATGATCTGCTCTTTCTCTCCTAATGAGGTAGACAGGGCATCAGGTATTTGATGGGTAGAGGTTGAAACTGAAGATACGCCACAGTTGTGAATCACCATGCAGTGTTCCTCATTCTTACTCCTCAGCCTGTGACTCATAATATGTTCAGCTCCTTCCTGAACTTAAGGTGATTTTTAAGCAACTGTGTAGTGGGGGAAAAAAAACCAACATGGTACTATTATCTAAAATGTGAGTCACTATGTATTGAAAAGATGGAAAAATGAAAACACTTTATTTCAAGATAAAAATAGCTAGTTAGGGGGAAATGTAACATTATACTTAATGACTTAAAGAACAAATGTAGCAAAAGAAGAATTGAATATAGGAAAGTACCACTGATTACCTTATCAGTGGGAAGGGAGGCTCTGGATCCTGTGGAGGCTTGATGCCCGGGTGTAGAGGGTTGCTAGAGCAGTGAGTTGGGAGTGGGTGAGTGGGTGGAGGATCACCCTCATAGAGGCAAAGAGGAGGAGGGAGAGGGAGGACGGGGTGGGGGATTTGTGGAGGGGAAACCAGGAAGAGGGATATCATTTGAAATGTAAGTGAATAAAATGATTAAGACAGACAGACAGACAGAAAGGAAGGAAGATAAAAGAAAGAAAGACGAAGAGAAAGAAAGAAAGAAGGAAGGAAGGAAGGAAAGAAAGAAAGAAAGAAAGAAAGAAAGAAAGCAAGCAAGCAAGCACGCACCACTGGCCCACCGCTTCAAAATGTAACTGAACTCAACCATCTGATGTCCTCTAGGCCTAATTATTACTAATTTTTTTCTCTTCCACCCTCTGCGACAGCACAGACTTAAAGCTTAGTGACTTGTTTGTAATTGTTAGTTCTAACCTTGTCATCCCCTCTTTCTGTAGTTCTTAGGTCGTGTCATCCACTTTATCTGTTCCCTGGTTTGTGCCATGGCACTGGACGGCAGGGTTTTTCCCCCCTCTGGCCATCACTATCTGGAATTACCTCAGTATGAGTGCACACCTGGCACTTAATACCATTCTCTGTGATTTTCCATTCGGCCCTGCTCATCTCCTCCAGCCTTTAAATGTCCAAAGAAGTCATCAGGGATCCATATATTAATAAATGGCCATAGTGTTTTTAGCTTGCTGGAGAGCAGAGTGCAGACTGGGAATATTGCAGCCATTCATTTGCAAACGATTTAAGAAATACTTCATCATGCTTTATTGTGTTTCGTGTGATATAAACACACCTCTCAATTGAATTATGCTCTGTACTCAAGTGGGAGGTTAAATTACACTGCAGACAGAAGAAGAAAAGTGCAGTTATTTTAAATAGAGTTTGGGAAGACGGGAGAATGGTGGTGTAGGATTTTGTGGCATTAATAAGAATGTCGAGATGCGAAACTCTAAGCTGAACCCTTCAGCTTCAGAGCTCACACATGGTATTTGATACTGGAAATAGGCTTTTCCCTAGTGACAGTGAAGACTCTTGATACTGGTTGCTATGCTAACAGGATTGGCCCCATAAGTTTTAAATTGTGGTGTTGTGATTAGAACAGGAATAAGTTAATAATTTCTAAGAAGACTAGGAAAATTGACAATAGCATCTAATGGATCTCAAGAAGCCTGATAAATGATGGATTCTTAGTAATAAGAATAGGATGTTATCCCACTTGGCAAGAGGAAGAAATGGTTGGATAGTAATACCTCTTCTGGTCATGTGGAGACATACCTTCCCTGACATTGTATGTCCTGGCAGTTAAGTTGGCTTCTAAAAGGAGACTGTCTATTTTTAAGTTTAAACTCCTCTTCTAGCAGCTGAAGTTCAAGGACATAGACTAGTTAACACAGCTTTGAAAAGAGGAATCTAGAGAACTTGTACTACCTAAAACACAGAGCATTAGATTATATAACATGTTCCTGAAATAGAGCCAGACATAAATAACGTTTTTTTTTCAGTACTAAGCCCTTAGATAAGTCCTCGCACATAGTGGGTAAGTGGTCTGCTGATGAGAGATGGCCTCACTCTGTTTTTGTGTTTTGAGGAGGTGTCTTACTCAGATGTCGTGGCTGCCTTTGCACTTCCTCCAGGTCAGCAAAACCTCTCTTGCAATCTTTTTGCCTCAGCCTCTTGAGTAGACGATTCCAGGCCTGAAACACTAGGCTCAGCTCAGCAGTGCACTAATCTTAAATACAGAAACGTGCCATGGGAGTGGATTAGTCTTCTCTCTCTCTCTCTCTCTCTCTCTCTCTCTCTCTCTCTCTCTCTCTCTGTGTGTGTGTGTGTGTGTGTGTGTGTGTGTGTGTTTATGTGCATCTGTGCCAGAGTACAATCCAAGTACTTAGGACCTGACCACTTTAATTTTTTTTTTTGAGACTAGCCTGGAGATAACCATGTAGGCTTGAATAATCACAGACTGAGTCCCAGAGATCAGCCCATCTCTCTCTGGCACCCATCACTGGGATTGCAAGGGTGAAGTCTGATCTTGGGATTTTTACATAGGCGTTGAATATTGAACACAGGTCCCCATGCTAGCGAGAGGAATACTTTATAGGCTGAGGATTTCATCACCCTGATTTTACTCTTCTGAAGAAGAGATCAAAGAGTGCTAGAACACTTGGCTATATACATATTAAAAAAACAAAACAACTAAAACTAAGTGATGTGACTCTATATCCAATCTCATATACAGATTCTACTAAAATGGAAAGCAGTGTCAGTTATAAAAGAAAAAGTCTATAAGACTTTTTAGAGATAGACATAAGAGAAAACTTGAGCATTTTGTGTTAGTTGCACAAACACAACTGATAAAAAAGAAAATTTAATAAGTTGTAATTCACAAAAGTTAAAAAAAGAAAGACTTGTCCTTGAGAGACTCTACTGAGAATGAGACAACTTTGGAAACGTGAAGGACCAAGCACAAGAAAGATTCTGCAAATTACAAATCTAGAGTATTAAAATCAATGAAACAATCAATAATAAGAAAAGAATTTTTAAGATACAGAAAATGTAAGTAAAAATTCACTAAGACATCATTATCCAGAAAGTTTGGAAGATGAGAAGATAAGACGTTCTATGAAGGGTGTGGGGGAAGGCAAACTCTTACACATTCAGTGATGATGTACGACGATATTAGCCTCAGAGAGACAGTCTATTGATGTCCTTGAGACTGCACATATGTCCCACCCTCTCTGTTCCTGAGCATTTTCCTGAAAGAACAATGAGAATGTACCCACAGAGTGAGGAAGGTAAGGGTGATTGTTAACTGGATTGGATTGCAAACAAGGCAGGAGGTTATTTAGTATAGACACATTGCTAGAATGTGCCAGGTTATTTCAAGAGAGGGTTGACTAAGGGGGAAAGATGAACCTCCAGTGTAGATGGAGAACTTATGGAATGTCTCTATATATTAAGGGAATTTAATGTGCTGACTTTACATTCTGTCATCCAACTAACCCAACAATGTATAGCTGTGGATGGGAAATCCAAGAGTCTAGTAGTTGTTCAGTTTTAGGAGGCTAGGTGTTTAAGCTGGTCTTCCTTAGAAGTAGGTTTCAACAGATGTGCTGGCAACTAAATTCAAGCAGTCAAAGAGTGTGTCTTTCTTCTTCTAATGTCCTTATATAGAACTCGAGCAGAAGGTGTTGCCCAGATTAAAGGTGTGCACCACCAAGCCTGGATCTGGGACTTGTGCTGTCCCAAGCTGACCTTGAACTCAGAGATTTCCTTGCCTCAGTCTCCTCAAAGTAAATACATGTACAACCTTGCCTGTGTCTAAGCTTTTTACAGCCACTATGCCTCAAGATCTCCATGCCAAGATCCAGGTCAGAAAGTTGTGTCTTCCAGCCCCAAGATCTGGATCTCAGGTGAGCCCTCCAATTCTGGATTGTAGTTCATTCCAGATATAGTCGAGTTGACAACCAGGGATAGCTATTACAGATGGTCATTCCACAGGCTGAAGGCTTGGATGAAATAAAAGGATGGGAAAGGCTGAAGCCCATAGCATATTCTCTGTGTCCCAGTCTTCTCCTCTGTCCCTCTATCTCTCTCCATCTTCCTTTCCCTGTCCTTGTCCTCTGTCCATCCTCTTTAGCCCTCTCCCTCTCCCCCTGCTCTCCCTCTTCCTTGTCCTTCTCCCTCTCTCTGTTCTGTCCCTCCCTCTTTCCTACTAGCCACTGTGTGACCTACTGTGTTCTAGTGTGACGACTCTGTTATGGGCATATGCTAGAACCTCTAAAAATTACAAACAAAATAAATCCCTCTTCCTTTGTTCCTGTCACATATTTTGTCAGAGTAGTTCATAATTAACATGTGATATTCACACCAGGGTTCTTTTTAGTAGCTATAAACTGGGAAGAATCGAAGTCCTAGGCACATGGACAGACACCCTGTGGTCCATCTGCACAATGAACTACTACTCGGCAAGAAAAGGCATGGGCTACTGATAATCCTAGGAATCGAGGGGTGTCTCCAGATCAATAACATTTAAGGCAAGAAGCCAAACTAATCTATGCTATAAATTTCAGTTGTAGAGAAATGTTATCAGGGGCAAAGGGAAATTCTCCACTCAGGGGTAGATTCACAGGTGTGCACCGTACATATTCAAGTTCTATTAGCATGTCATACTGATCTGTCTTTATCAATTACACTTCTAAGATGCCTTTAAAAGTAGAAAAAATAAATAAAAGTAGGTGTGAAAAATCTATCTCTATGTACATCTATGCAGACCTTAGCAGAAGCGATTAGCAAATCCTAAGGCCATTGAGATCATAAAATACTTTTTAGAGTGTTTTAATATCTGCACCTGGTAATGATGAACCCTCTTCACATAGTAAAAACAGTATAGAATGGTTAGAAGAATGTATGTCTGAGAAATATAGACAGGATGCTTTATGAGGCCATGAGTGATGGGGAGACAACTTCTTCCTGTATTCCTGTGACGGGTTAATCGTGCTCCCTCCTAACCCCTTGCTCATAGCAAGGAGTTTTGAAATCCTTACCTGAGAACTTCAGTATGTGACTGCATTTGGAAACGAGGGCTTTAAAGAGGCAATTCAGGCAAAATGAGACCTTTTGGGTACAGCCTAATTTGATGTAGCATTTTTATAAGACACACTGGGACTCACAGACACAGAGAGATGGCCTTGTGGGCACACTGAGAAGGTAGCCACCTATAAGCTAAGGGCAAGGGCGTTAGAAGAAAGCAAGTGTGCAGAAACTTTGATCTGAGGCTCTCGAGTCATTTGACCCCTCTGGATAAGTGGTTCTCAGCCTTCCTAATGCTGCAACCCTTTAATACAGTTCCGCATGTTGTGGTGACCCCCAACTATAAATTCATTCTCATTGCTACTGCGTGACTGTAATCTTGACACCGTTATGAATCAGAATATAAATATGCTTTGAAGCTAGAGTTTTGCCAAAGGGGTCCCAACCCACAGGTTGAGAATGGCTACTCTAGGTAAAGAACTTGGCTCCTGAATCCACACATGTGTGGTACTGTGTTTCCTCAGTCTTAAGCACATGCATGCACAGCCCCAGCAGGTCTACAAGGGCAGACTTCCCTGTCTGTTGGGGCAACTGTTTGCTCACATGCCTTTCTCACACAGAGCACCAGCGGGCTGTCGCTCATCTTGGGGGCACATTGTAATGACAAGCCTTTCAGCTCCCAAAGCCAGGCAGGAGTGCACCCTGCGGCACCTCTTTAAGTGCCTGCCTGCCGTGGTAGGGTGCCTGCTGGGGCCTGCAGCTGCTGTGTGGTGGGCTCCAGACTAGAAGCTCCAACTGCTGAGTGCCATTGTCAGGTGCAGCCAAGGCCAGGCTTTGTATAACCAAGTGCTTCGTGCAGGGGGAACATCAAAAAGGAGAGAGACAAATGAAACTCGCAGGTTACTTCACTCACGGGGATTTTCTTTCCTAGTTCATTTATGGTACTTTTCATCTGAAAATTTTATCTTGAAATGTAGAAGCTTAAATATCTTCAATGGAATTACTGTATGCTTTCTAAGACTCTGGCGTTCTTTGTATAAAGTAGGGCCTGCTCTTGCTGTCTCCCTTAAGATACCATGTCCTCATTTATTTCCATGCCTTTTAAACTTTTCTTTCCATCTAACAAGACCCTTGAACACCTCTTAGTATTTTTTTTTGATCATAAACCAGATTTTTCACTCTTTGAAAGCTTGTTCTCCCCAACCCTCATATTAAACTCCCTGCCGCGTGAATCCATGAGTGATCTGTCAAACATAAGCATAGAAACTCCTTGGAGACAGAGACGTGGTTTTATATCTCACGCATAGCCTTCTGGGCACTAAGTGTTCTTAATAAATCACCATAATGGCTTCCACAGTGTCTAAAACATTTTCCTTCAATAGAACTCGACAAGTTTTCACATAACTCAAACTAATTGAGAAATGGTTATCCCCTCGTTTGTTCCTTGGATTGCATACTATTCGATGGGGTTACCGAGTTGAAGAAGAAATGGGTTTGCTCTACGAGAGAGACTTGAAAATGTATTTAAAAATGTGAGGTGGTGTTAGAAAGAGATAGAACACTGTGTAGATGGAGGAGGGGTGTGCTTTAGAGGAGGCTTGGAGGACATGAAGGAGAGACTCGAAAGACAAGGCTGTTTAAAATCCGACCTCTTGCCATATCCTTAGTGTAATGCATAGTTCGGCTCTGGTGTAGCTGCTCTGTGATGGGTGGAGCAGAAGCCTTTCCCACAAAACATGTTTACTCTCCGGCGCATACATAGGTTATGATGGGGTGACCCTGAGGTAAACATCTTTCCTTTGTAAATATACATTGACTCAGGCTGGTGGGATGGCTTATCAGGCGAAGGCACTTGTGACCAGGCCCTCAGAAGTATGAATTTATTCCAAAGAACCATGCAGTAGAAGGAAAGGGTTGACCCCCCACATGTGATCATCTTCTGACCTCCACTCAGGCACCATGGCTCCTGTACATGCACATAAAGTAGATAAATACATGCTTAAAGGGAAACAACGAAAAACTCCCTACTCATTGACCTATGAAAAATTGCTAGACAATTTGACTTTTAAAAATGTGCTAAGCTAGGCAAACTATGTTTATTTGCAATTTTTTCCAAGTTGTATTAAGTGACAATTTTGTACTCACTTTCTGAAGTTTAGTCTAGCTTTCACCATAAAGGACCGGCAATCCTCTTGAAAAAAAAAATGGCAATTTTTAATGTAACACTTAGAAAGCAATCAGTTTTTGTATCTCTAGTTCGTTGTTCTTTTCTTTTTCTCCAGAAGCTTCTTCTGACATTAACTATATCTATGATTTTCCCCTGTGTTTAATTCTCAAATCCTAAAATATACAGACATATAAATTAGCGAGTACACTCTAATTATATTCTATTTCTGCTTGCATTTTTATCCCCACAAAGTATCCCAAAGTTAGGGTTAAAAATCTCCCAGAGAAGAGTCACCATTTCCTAAATTTCCTCTAAATTTCCCTCACAATTCTTGGCAGAACATGTGAGCCACAGCTGTCATCCTGTCACTGGGGGCTGCAGCCAAAGATGCAAAATTGTTGGGAAAGGCCCTTGACCGTACCAGGTCTTTCCGTGAGATGGCTGCTTTCAGAGGCTTAAGAGAAGATGACCTTGGGAAGTGACCTACCTTTGATCTGGATGTTTTGAGATGGAACCTCTTTTGGCTTCTGGTGAGATGAACTTGTGTACTGACCCAGAGTCAGGATTTGTAAACTCATCGGGTCCCACCCAAGCAAAGCAAGGAGACAACTGAGGATTAAGCAGAGCAAATACGAAGGGAGAGCTAGAGGTTCGTGCTACCCTGCTCAGCAGCCATTCATGGGTCTCCTATGACTAGAATCAGTAGACATTGAGCTAATTTTTACTGAGATTCGTCATTTTTTTTTAAACCT
>NC_141539.1:36462500-36492500 GCF_021556685.1 Rattus norvegicus | reverse complement strand
CCTCCTCCTCTTCTCCTTCTCTTCCTCCTCCTTCTCCTCCTCCCCCTCCTCCTCCTCCTTCTCCTCCTCCTCTTCCTCCTCCCCCCTCCTCCTCCTTCTTCTTCTTCTCCTCCATTTCTGTTTATTACTAACTTTTCTTGCTAATTTAATTATGTCAACCAGAACATGCTAGTGTGCATAAAAAGCCAACAACAGTAAGGCTACATGATTTGAGCAAGTTCATAATGTAGCCTGTTGGCCTGTGAGTAAAGACTTTCTATTAAAGAGTGTATGTTTTCTCTAAAGGAGCTACCTCACAACAACAATAGACATCATGTTAGTAATTCTAAATTTAACGCTTCTTTTCCTGATATAAGTGACCTTTAATACTTTCTTTCACTTCAGCCATTAATGTACTTTTCACCTTTGGCATTAATCAGAAGTCTTGCCCCAGTTGATAGGTATTCTGCACCTATTAAATGAGCCAATTTAAGCAAAATTAAAGTATAAAGGCATATTTATTGGAAGCTTCTCTTGTACAGGTTCACTGGTGCCAAGGAATGAGGCCAGGGAAGTTGCCATGGGGAGACAGAGGGAAGGGCCAAGAATAAGGGAAAGGGAGAAAGAGCATGCTTGCAGAGAGAGAAAGAAAATGCAGAGAGAGGGAGGGAGAATCCAAAATGTGTGGATTATTTAGGGAAGGGCTTCTCGGGGAGGGGAAGCCCAGCCCCTCAGCTGGAAAGTTCAGAGCAGAGGCTGGGTTATGCCAGCCATGCCCTGTAACAGGTAGGGGCTGAGGGATGCTGAAAGAACCTGGAGACAATGTCTGCTTTGGTATGTAAAATATGCACTTTAGACATTTGTCATGGTCTGAATTTCAACACCATTATCCAGTTTGTGATTCCTTTGAGCTCAGTAATGGCAGGAGAGTGTGGGGGTTCTGCTCAGTGTTCTCTTTTCCATGTCTTAGAGTTGTATAAACTACTCTATAAATGCATTGCTTTGACCAGAAAAGCAGACCCAATATGAATAATAGATAATATGTAATTTATTATAATGATTCCGTTAGACAACTGTGACAGCTGGTTAAACAGTATTGAAAAAGTTACGGCTTCAGTGTTTAGCATGGAGCCTTGAAGTGAGCAGTGCAGACAGTTTGGTAAGAAAGCAATATATTCACAAAAGGAAGATGAATATAAAGTAAGGTAGAACAAAGAGAAAAAAATCTAAGTTCTAAAAGCCTGAGCTAGAAACCCAGGTATACACACTAAAACTGAAGGAGATTCCCACTGCCTCCGAGCCCTCAACCTCCCTGATATATGAGACTTTGCCTTCATTTGATGCTAAGTATACACATGGTCCAAAAGTCAGAGAAACCAAGAAAATAGGTGGAAACTAGTCCAACTGGCTTTGCTGGTATTCTAAGAGAGCCAGGCGAGCTAGTTGATAAGCAAAAGAATTCTTCCTTGGCAACTGTGCTTGGTGCCCTGTACTGACCCACAGCGACTGAGAAGAATATTCTTAGTTTCTAGTTCCTAAGTCTTCTGTCAAGTATCTCTTGCTGATGGTGCTGACAGAGAAATATTCAGTGTAGGATATTTGAGTAAACAAACATTTCAGCTAAGTTGATTCACTATCAGTCTACAGATTTATTCACAATTAGGGACAAGTTCACTATTGTCCAGCTTTTTTTAACCTGGCATGTATGCAGTGACATGAAATTAATGACAGAGATGTGTTCTGAGGGATGTGTACTGAAGAATATACTATTAAGACATTCTACTAGTGTGAATATATCATAAAATATATATGAACTTAAATGTTGTACATTAAGAGACAATAAACACAGATCTATGTAGCCATTGTTTACATGACATAGCATGCTTTACGGTTAATAGCTTGTATGTATAATGGGAGGGATATACTCCACAGTATCCATAAAAGGCATAATACAGTAAGAATATAAACTAATAATACAGACGTTTATCATCATGATCAAGTGTTTAGCAGAAGACACCACTGTATTATGCTTTCCCTACATGACGGTACTGGAAGCAGGTTTGTTCATAAGCCTGCAGTATTACCACATGCACAAGAACAATGTTTTGAACAAACGAAACTCAAGACGGATGATCAAAATGTGAATGCTTCACTCCTTCTTTAAATGAGGAAAAAGAATACCCTTGGCAGGGAAGGGAGAGGCAAAGATTAAAACAGAGACTGAAGGAACACCCATTCAGAGCCTGCCCCACATGTGGCCCATACATATACAGCCACCCAATTAGACAAGATGGATGAAGCAAAGAAGTGCAGACCGACAGGAGCCGGATGTAGATCGCTCCTGAGAGACACAGCCAGAATACAGCAAATACAGAGGCGAATGCCAGCAGCAAACCACTGAACTGAGAATAGGTCCCCTATTGAAGGAATCAGAGAAAGAACTGGAAGAGCTTGAAGGGGCTCGAGACCCCAAAAGTACAACAATGCCAAGCAACCAGAGCTTCCAGGGACTAAGCCACTACCTAAAGACTATACATGGACTGACCCTGGACTCTGACCCCATAGGTAGCAATGAATATCCTAGTAAGAGCACCAGTGGAAGGGGAAGCCCTGGGTCCTGTTAAGACTGAACCCCCAGTGAACTAGTCTATGGGGGGAGGGCGGCAATGGGGGGAGGGTTGGGAGGGGAACACCCATAAGGAAGGGGAGGGGGAGGGGGATGTTTGCCCGGAAACCGGGAAAGGGAATAACACTCGAAATGTATATAAGAAATACTCAAGTTAATAATAAAAAAAAAAGAACAATGTTTTGCTTTATGCCCCAAATTTATAGCAGTTACAGTGTTAGGAGAGGGTAGCAAATTTCCAGCTTCATTATGTATTGATAAGGCTACCATCATCTTCACATAGGCAGTCTGTCATTGCCCAAAGCATCAAGCATGCTATGCCAAACTGTATATTCTTAAAACCTCTATGATTAACTTTCAATAGAGATAGCTACAAAATTAGCTTTCAGCTGGTTAGTATAAAATATTGTTTGTACAATGAAAACCAAACTGACATTTTCTTCCCAAAGAAGATCATTTGTTTTTTTTTAAAAGTGTGTGTTTAACCATCTTTAGTTAACAACTTTCTTTTTTTAAAAAAGCATTAATTATTTTTTCTACTCTACATCCAAACACCAACCTTCCTCCTCCCTGTACTTCTTCATATTAGTCTTCCACCCATTTTACTTTCCCCATACTAATTGCCCCTTCTCCTCCCCACACCAAGTTCATGGAGGACTAGAGGTACATCCTCTCCTACTGAAGCCAGACAAGGCAGTCCATTTAGGGGCACGGGATCCACAGGCAGGCAGGTAACAGGTACCTCCCCACTCTAGTTATTTGGGGGACCCACATGAAGAACCTTCTGCTCTTCTGCTATGTATGTGCAAGGGACCTAGGTCCAGCCCATGCTTGCTTGGTTGGTGATTCAGTCTCTGAGAGTGCTTGAGAGTCCAGATTCGTTGACTCTGTTGGTCTTCTTGTGCTGTCTCTGTCTTCCTCAGATTCCCTCAATGCTTCCCTCAAGTCTTCCATAAGACTCCCCAAGCTCCACATAATGTTTGGTTGTGAATCTCTGCATCTCTTTCCATTGGTTGCTGAGTGAGCCTCTAAGAGGACAGTTATGCTAGGTTCCTGTCTCCAAGCATAAAAGAGAATCATGAATAGTGACAGGGATTGGTTTTTGCCCAAGGGATTGGTCTCGATTAGGGGCAGTCACCAAATTAATTTCCAAAGTGGTTGTACAAGTTTGCACTCCAACCAAAAATGGAGGAATGTTTCATATGCTCTACATCTTTGCCAGTATGTTCTGATCTTTGAGTTTTTGATCTTAGCCATTCTTATGAGTGGAATCAGAGTCATTTCCTTGATGAGTAAGGACATTGAACGTTTATTTAGGTGCTTCATGGTTATTTGAGATACCTCTGTTCAGCATTCTGATTATCTCTGCATTCCATGGTTTCTTTTTTTATTGGATAATTTTTATTTACATTTTAAGTGTTATCCCCTTTCCCAGGATTTCCCATCCATAAACATCCTCCTCTCCCTTCTTCTATGAGGGTGTTACCCCCAGCCACCCACCCCTTCCTGACTCCTGCCCTGACATTCCCCTACATTGGGAAGTCCAGCCTTGGCAGGAACAATGGTTTCTCCTCCTATTGATGCCCAACAAGGTCATCCTCTGCTACATATGTAGCTGGAGCCATATACTCTTTGGACGGTGGTTTAGTCCCTGGGAACTCTGGTTGGTTGGTATTGTTGTTCAGATGGGGTTGCAAGCCCCTTCAGCTCCTTCAATCCTTTCTCTAACTCTTCCAATGGGGACCATGTTCTCAGTTGAATGGTTGGCTGCTAGCATTTGCCTCTGTATTTGTCAGGCTCTGGCAGAACTTCTTAGGAGACAGCTATATCAGCCTCTTGTCAGAATGCACTTCTTGGCATCAGCAACATTGTCTGGGTTTGGTGGTTGTGTGTATATGGGCTGGATCCCCAGGTGGGGCTGGCTCTGAATGGCCATTCCTTCAGTCTTTGCTCCAAACTTTGTCTCCATATCTTCTCCTATAAATATTTTTGCTTACTTTTTTAAGAAGAGTTGAAGTATCTGTGCTTTGGTCATCCTTCTTCTTGAGTTATATGTGGTCTGTGGATTGAATCTTGGGTAATCCAAGCTTTTGGGCTAATACTTATTTATTAATGTGTGCATACAATGTGTGTTTTTTTGTGATTGGGTTACCTCACTCAGGATGCAATTTTCTAGTTCCGTTTTAATTGGGTTATTTGGATTGTTGGTGCCTGTCTTCTTGAGTTCTTTATGTTCTTTGGATATTAGTCCTCTATCAGACTGTAGGGTTAACAAAGATCTTTCCCAATTTGTAGGCCTTTGTTGTGTCCTTTGACTTACAGAAGGTTTTCATGAAGTACTATTTATTAATTATTTCCTGGTATCCCATAAGTTTGGGTATGTTGTGCCTTCATTGTTATTAAATTCTAAAATGTCTTTAATTTGTTTATTTCTTCCTTGACCAAATTGTTAGTGAGTAGAGCATCGTTTAACTTCTATGGGTATATGGGCTTTCTGATGTTTTTGTTGTTGTTAAAGACCAGCCTTAGTCCATAGTGATCTGATAGAATGCTTGGGATTATTTCAATCTTCTTGTATCTATTGAGCCCTGTTTTGTGACCAATTATACGGTCAATTTTTGAGAAGGTACCATGAGGTGCTGAGAAGAAGTTATATTCTTTTGTTTTAGGATGAAATGTTCAATAGATGTTTGATAAATCCATTTTGTTAATGATTTATGTTAGTTTCACTGTGTCTCAATTTAGTTTCTGTTTCAATGATCTGTCCATTGATGAGAGTGGTATGTTGAAGTCTTCTACTATTATTGTGTATGGTGCAATGTATGCTTTGAGCTTTAGCAAAGTGTCTTTTATGAATGTGGGTGCCCTTGTAATTAGAGCACAGATGTTCAGAATTGAGAGTTTATCTTGGATGAGTATGAAGTATGAATATCTTGGAGAGTTATCCTTTGATGAATATGAGGTGTCCTTCCTTATCTTTTTTGATAACTTTTGGTTGAAAGTTGATTTTAGTTGATATTAGAATAGCTACTCCAGCTTATTTATTGGAACCACTTGCTTGAAAAAAAAATTCCCAGCCTTTTATTTTTAGGTAATGTGTGTCTTTGTCACTGAAGTGTGTTTCCTGTATGCGTCATTCCTTCTTAGAAGGGAGCATAAAATCCTCATGGGAGGAAATACAGGGACAGAGAGCAGAGCAGGGACGGAAGAGAAGGCCATCCAGAGAATGCTCTACATGGGGAGCCATCCCATATGCTGCCATCAAACCGAATCACTATTGCTGATGCCAAGAAGTGCTTGCTAACAGGAGGCTGATATGAGTGTCTCCTGAGAGGCTCTGCCAGAGCTCCACTGATATGGATGATGATTGTTACAGCTAACCATTGGACTGAAAAAGGGGACCCCAATGGAGGAGTTAGAGAAAAGACTGAAGGAGCTGAAGGGGTTTGCAACACCATAGGAAGAGCAACAATATTAACCAATCAGACTCACCAGAGCTCCCAGGGATTAAACCACCAATCAGTGAGCACACATGGAAGGACCCATGACTCCAGCCACATATGTAGCAGAGGATGGAAAAGCCCTTGTTCCTGTGAAATCTTATTTCCCCAGTTTAGGGTAATGCCAGTATGTTGAGGTTGGAATGAGTGGGTAGGAATGGGAGCCTGCTCATAGAAGCAGGGGGAAGGGAGAGGAGAAAAGGGATAACATTTGAAATGTAAATACATAAAATTTCCAAGAAAAATAAAATTAAAAAAAAATTCTTGATCTTAATGCTTGTACCATTGGAGTACTCTTCAGGAAGTTGTCTCCTATACCAACAATTTCAATGTTACTCTCCACTTTCTGTTCTAGTATATTTAGTGTATCTGGTTTTATTTTGAGGTCTTTAAACCATTTAGACATGAGTTTTGTGGGGGGTGATAAATATGGATTTATTTGCATTTTTCTAAATGCAGACATCTAGTTAGACCAACACCATTTGGTGAAGATTCTCTCCATTTTCCATTGTATGATTCCAGTGTCCATAGTTGTGTAGGTTTATTTCTGGGTCTTTGATTCAATCTCTTCATCAATCTGTCTGTTTGTATACCAATACAATACAGGGTTTTTTGTTTTGTTTTGTTTTGTTTTGTTTCTTCCTTCCTTCCTTTCTTTCTTTTTTTTTTTTTTTTGCTTTATGGAAAATTTATTACAACTTTCCAACAGCGCATTACTTTTTCTTCTCAACGTCTTGCTCTGCGGCTTCTTTCTCCCTCTTTGCTCGGATGCCAAAGAGGTGGGCATAGGCTCGGGCCATGTGAAGGCTGGCGAAAGCATTAAAGTTCTTCTCCTCTTCCGTGATGGTGCTGGCCTTTTCCTTTTTGTACACATTCCGGATGTGCATCACAGGTCCTGTTAGCTGCATGGCCAATTTAAGTTCTTCAGCAGAACTGTCTCCCTTCTTCGGAGCAGAAGGCTTCCTGCGGGAAAGTATGCGCTTGGAGCAGTACTCCTTCAGGCGCTGCATGTTGGCCTGCAGTGACTCAGTAGGATTTGTTTCGCCTCCTTGGGTCCACAGAGATGCCGATGGTGCGTGCCATTTTCTTGTGGATACCAGCCACCCTGAGTTCCTCCAGGCTGAAGCCCCTGCCAGCCCGGACCTTGGTGTGGTATCTAACTGTAGGGCACCTCACGATGGGCCTATTACTATTGCTCTGTAGTAGCTTTACATCAGGCATAGTGATATCTCCAGATGTTCTTTTATTGTTCAAGATCATTTTAGCTCTCCTGGATATTTTGTCTTTCCATATGAAGTTGAAAATTTGTCTTTCAAGATCTGTAAATAATTGTGTTGGAGTTTTGATCAGGATTTCATTGCATCTGTAGATTGCTCTTGGTAGGATGTCCATCACTAAGTTTATCCTACCAAACTGTGGACGACTTTTCCATCTTCTGAAATCTTCCTCAATTTCTTTCTTCAGAGCCTTGACGTTCTCGTCATATAAGTCTTTGACTTGCTTGATTAGAGTTACACCATGGTATTTTAGATTCTTTGTCTTGCTATCTTTTCTCAGCCTGCTTATGAGAAGGCTACTTATATCTTTGATTTAATTTTGTATCCACCCACATATCTGAAGGTGTTTTTCAGCTGTAGGCTGAAATTATTTTATTTTTTTTGCCTCAATGTCCATAAGGGAAATTGGTCTGAAATTCTCTTTGAGACTTTGTGTGGTTTAGGTATCAGGGTGACTGTGTTCTTGTAGAATGAGTTTGGCAGTGTTCCTTCTGTTTTTATTTCATGGAGTAGTTTGAGGAGTATTGGCATTAGCTCATCTTTGAAAATGTGGTAGAATTCTGTGCTAAAAGCATTTGGCTAAGGGCGTTTTCTGGTTGGGAGACTTTTAATGACTGCTTCTATTACCTTAGGTGTTACTGGAGTATTGAGGTAGTTTACCTGGTCTTGATTATCTTTTGTATTTAGTATCTGTCTAGAAAATCATCCACTTTATTTAGCTTTTCTAATTTTGTAGAGTACAAGCTTTTGAACTTAGAACTAAGGATTCTTTGAATTTCCTCAGTGTCTGTAGCTATTCTTGTCTTTTCTGTTTTGATTTTGTTAATTTGGGTGCTATTTCTCTCACTTTTAGTTAGTTTGGCTAAAGCTTTTTCTATCTTGTGGATTTTCTCAAGGAATCAGCTCTTGGTTTTGATAATTTTTTTTATATTGATCTTTTTGTTTCTAACTGATTGATTACAGCACTATATTTGATTATTTCCTGCTGTCTGTTCCTGCAGGGTATTCTTACTTCTATTTTTTTTCTTAGAACTTTCACATGTACTATACTGGCTGATTTTGTGTGTCAACTTGACACAAGCTGGAGTTACACAGAGCAAGGAGCCTCCCTTGAGGAAATACCTCCATGAAATCCATTGTGGGTGGTCCCATTCCTGGTTGGTAGTCCTGGGTTCTATAAGAAAGCAAATCGAGCAAGCTAAGGGAAGCAATCCATTAAGAACCACCCTCCATGGCCTCTGCATAAGCTCCTGCCTCCAGGTTCCTACCCTGTGTGAATTCCAGTGCTGACTTCCTTTGGTGTTGAACAGGAATTTGAAAGTTTAAGCTGAATAGATCCTTTCCTCCCAACTTGCTTCTTAGACATGATGTTTTGTTCAGGAGTACAAACCCTGACTAAGACATGTACTTTTAATTCATTAGTATGACAACTCTACACTTTTCTTTATGAGAGAACTTAGTGCTATGACCTTTCCTCTTAGCAATGCTCTCATAGTGCCCCATAAGTTTGGGTATGTTGTGTTCTCGTTTTCATTGAATTCTTGAAACTCTTCCTTGACCCAGTGATCATTCAGAAGAGATATTCAATTTCCAAGAATATGTAGGCTCTGTGCCCAAGTCTAGCTTTAGTTCATGATGATCTGATAAGATGCATAGGATTATTTCAATCTTCTTGTATCTGTTGAGGCTTGCTTTGTGACTGATTGTAAGGCTAAGTTTGGACAAGGTTCCATGAAATGCTGAGAAGAAACTGAATTCTTTTGTGTGGGTGAAATGTTTCTTTAGATATCTGTTAGGTTCATTAGAATCATAACCTCTCTTTCATTATTTTTCTGTTTAGTTTGTGTCTCTGTGACCTGTCCATTGATGAGAATGGGGTGTTGAAGTCTCCCACTATTAATGTGTGGCATTTGATGTGTGATTTAAACTCTAGTAATGTTTGCTTTATGAATGTGGGGGCCCTTGCATTTGTGACATGGAATTTCAGAACTGAGATGTCCTCTTGGTGGATTTTTCCTTTGTTGTGTATGAACTGTCCTTCTCTTTCTCTTTTGATTGTTTTCTGTTGAAATTCTACTTTATGAAATATTAGAATGGCTACTCTAACTAGTTTCTTGGGTCCATTTGCTTGGAAAACCTATTTTCCAGCCTTTTATTCTGAGATAATGACTATCTTTGGGACTGAGATATGTTTCTTGTATATAGCAGAATAATAGATTCTGTTTATAAATCCATTCTGTTAGCCTGTGTTTTTTTAATTGGGAATTGAGTTCACTGATGTCAAGAGATATTAATGACCAGTGATTGTTACTTCATGTTATTTTGATAGTAGTAGTAATAGTAGTAGTAATAGTAGTAGTAGTAGTAGTAGTAGTAGTAATAGTAGTAGTAATAGTAGTAGTAGTAGCAGTAGTGTGATGTGCTTCTCTTTTATTAGTTTTAACATGTGAAATTATTTATTTCTTGTGCTTTCTTAAGTGTTGTTAGACTCATGGGGTTGGAATTTCTTTTTTTAGTATCCTCTATAGAGTTGGGTTAGTGGAAAGGTTTTCTTAAAATTGGCTTTGTCATTGAATATCTTGGTTTCTCCATTTATATAGATTGGAAGTTTTTCTGGGTATAGTAGTCTGGGCTGACATCTGTGGTATCCGAGGGTCTGCAAAACCTCTGCCCTGGCTCTTCTAGCTTTTAGAGTCTCAGTTCAGACAAAGGGTATAATTCTAATAGGTCTGTCTTTACATGTTACTTGGCCATTTTCCCTTTCAGCTGTTAAAATTCTTTATTTATTCTGTATATTTAGTGTTTTGGTTATTATGTGGTAGAAAAATTTTCTTTTCTTGTCCAATTTGTTCAGTGTTCTGTAAGTTTCTTATATATGTATAGTCATCTCTTTCATTGGTTTGGGAAATTTTCTTCTATTATTTTATTGGAGATGTTTTCTGGGCCTTTGAGCTGGGACTCTTCTTCTATCCTACTATTCTTAAGTTTGCTCTTTTCATAGTGTCCTAAATTTTCTAGATATTATGTGTCATGAACTTTTGAGATTTTGCATTTTCTTTGACTAATATGTTGATTTCTTCTATCATATTTTCTACATCTGTGATACTCGCTTCCATGTCCTGTATTCTGTTGGTGATGCATGTGTCTGTAATTCTTGTTTGCTTTCCTAGATTTGTCCATCTCCAGAGTTGCCTCAGTTTGTATTTTCTTCATTGCTTCTATTTCCATTTTTACTTCTTAGACTGTTTTATTCATATCCTTCTCCTGTTTGAATGTATTTTCCTGTTTTTCCTTAATGCATTTGTTTATTCATGTTCTCCATAAAGGCCGCTGTCATCTTTTTAAAACTAGATTTAAGATCCTTGTGCTTCAGTTTTGTTAAGATGTCCAGGGTTTGTTATCACAGGATAGCTTCTCTGAACTTGCTTTATTGCCCTGGGTTTTGCTGATTGCGTTTTTCTTGGGAAGTTGGGGTAGTCATGGGCCAGACAATGGTAGTCAGTGTACCAAACTCTACTGGCTGTGCCTCAGGTGGACTTCACTGGCAAGGGAATGATGGGGCAATGTTCCAAGCTGGTTAGTTTTGGGGCCCCAAAAGGTTTCCACAAGGAAGCAGGACACTTTGAGGGGGGCAGATGAGTGAGCTCAGAGCTAGATGATGGGACTCAAGGGACTGCATGTAGCTCACCTCTACAGGCTGTGTTTTAGGTATGCCCAGCTGAGAAGTGGATAACTTTCTATTCTGAATTAAAATTATTAGTTCCAATTGTGAATTTGACATAAACCAGAATCACCTGCAGTGTCTTATTGAGGACTTGTCTAGACCTCTTTGATCTATGGCCCTATATGTGGAGTCTTAAGGGCTTATCTGTGGTGGATTATGCTGATCATGTTAATTGAAATGGGAAGACCTGTCTATTGTACATAGAGCTGTTCTTTGTGTGGGAGATCTTGGACTGTGTGAGAGTGGAGAAGGGGCCTGAGTAAAGTACTCATCCATCCATTCTGCTCTTCACAGTGGCTGTAGCTAGCTGTTTGAGAATGTTATTACCTTGGCTGCTCCAGAGTGATGGACTGTAACTTGCAATTGTGAACTAAATAAAACCTTTCCCCTTGAAGTAATGTTTTTCAGGATATTTTATCATAAGAACAGTAAACCAATCCAAGACTGGAGTTATCCTTTGGAAATCTTGCAAATTCAAGAGTGAGGTATGTGGATAAGTACTTGCAAAATTAGCAATAATGACAAAGGTTCAGATTATTCACCAGAGGGCAAGGACAGATCTCTGAAAATTCTTATAACTTAATGGGTATAAGATTTTATGTGTATTTTTTGTTTTCTTCTGTTCTTTGCTACATAGTCAATCTCTGATATAGCACTCCTAATTTCTTGAGATTTTCTGTCTGTTGTGAATATTATTATTTTAGTTTTCTTTGACTTTCACAAAAGAATCTCTGTCAACCACAACTTCCGTATTTGGCAAAGAAAAAAAAAGCACCTCCCCTTATGAATTATGAAGGGAGAAAATAAAACATTCCAAGATAAACAGAACGTGTTACTGAAGAAATGTTCAATGTTCTCCAGGAAATTTTTACTGGACCCTGTCAGGTTCAAGTGAAGTATGCCGAAGCCACATGAGATAAATAATAGAAAAAGACAAGTCTGAGCTATGAAGGAGCAGAATGTTTGGATGTTATCCTATATCAATTCAGCTCAGAAAGTCATGAGTCCAAGATAATGAATGTAATCCCATACTAAATAGCTATTGAGTGTTCACAAACAAATGAGAAAGAAATGTTTCCCAAATATCAATTGGGTACATAGTAAGATGCATCCTAGGAGAAATAGTCAACCTAACAAGCCAGTATGCTATAAGACATAGATAAAGTGAATATAGAAAGAATTTCTTCTTGATATTTAGTAGTTAAGTTATGCATATGAATTAAATTATTCAAGAAAAAACAAAGATTGCATAAAATGGTAAACATTATGTCTAAAAAGCAGCAGTTTTGGTAAGAAGACATAACTATACTGAAAAAGTTGAAACAGACATGTTCCAAAATATAACCTAGCAGAGCAGGGTAGCAGTAGGAATATTAGATAAAACAAAATTTGAGTATTTAAAGAAATAGAAAAACTTATAAGAGAGAAAGACATTATATGTAATAAAATATTCAACACAGTAAGAGGGTATAAACCTTAGAAATATTTACATCGTTACCAATAGACCATTATGATGTAATAATAAAAATAACTGAATTGAAGGCAAAAATGAAGAAAATTAGTGAGAAACTGCGGTATCTTCTTCTCAATAATACATGAAGCAACTAGAGAAAAATAAATTAGAAGCAGAGAACTTAACACAATAAGAGCACTTTATCTAACAGACATATTTAGAGCATTCCACAAGAAGAAAGTTACCAAGTAAAGAACAGAACTTTACAACTTAAGAAGCTAGAAAAAGACCCAACTAAATCCAAAGTCAGCAGAGGGAAGGAACTAATAAGGATTAGTGATAAGAAAAATGGGGAATAGAAAAGGTTTTGAGACAATCAATAAAGTCAAAAGTAGGTTCCTTGAAAAGTTCAAGAAAATTGACAAAATTTTAAGCATGATAAACTAACTTTTTACTGAAACCTAAAAGGAAAACAGGGGCATTCCTATCAATTATATAGAGATAAAAATAATTACAAGAGGGTACAAAAGGTAGTGTATAGCCACAAATTAGATGCCCGCTCTAATGAACAAATTGCTAGAAACACAAATTCTACTAAGTCACCTAAAACAGAAGGGCTGAAAAAAATCCTATAATCACTAAATGGCTTGAATCTGTCTCATCAAACCTCCAGACATAAAATTCTTGGACCTGCTGGTATCATTGAGCAATTCATTAACCATTTAAAGGTCAAGTACTAACAGTAAGCCTTTGCAAAATTTCCCAAAACAACATGAAGTTGAGAATATTCTCCAATTCATCCACAAGATCAACAGGACCATAATTCTGAACTCCAAGAAACATATGAGAAAATAAATAAAACATTATTTAAATATAGAAATAAAAATAATAAATTAAAGATGAAACAAATATTTAATTTATAATATTTAATAAAAATACTAACTAAAGCTACATTTTATTGTCTTCTGAGAACACTGATAATATTCTAAAGTTACTAAATGAATTTCTGCATCATATCATAAACTCATATACCATGGCCAATTGTGTTTATTCCTAGGGCACAAGATTGACTCACTATATAAAAACTATAAAGTTTAATGTGCCACATTACCAGGAATAAAGAAAAAGCCATAAAATTATTGTACTCAATGCATAAAATGCTCCTTATAACATTAAACATTCTTTATTGATATCCTTCAATAAACTAGAAATGGGAGGAGTTCACCTCAAATTAAATCCACTCATATGAAGATCAGACCTAAGTAAAACCATCTGATGCCATGATCTTTTAAATGTTTACTTACATAAGTAAGTAAAAATAATTTTATGTGTATGTGCCTTTACAAGCTTTATGTGTACCACATGCATTCAGAAGACTGTGGAGGCCAGAACACATCAGATCTTCTAATACTGGAGTTATAAGCAGTTGTGAGCTGTCTGATGTAGGACTTAGAACAAAATTCAGGCCCTCTGAGAGACCAATAAACCCTCTTCACTGCTCTGCTATATAGTCAGCCTTTTGGTTTCTTCACCTTTGTTTAAGAGGGCACTGAAAATTCTAGGCTGAGCCCTTAGTCTGTCAAAAGGGCAAGGTCTGCCTGGACTGAAAAGGGAATAGTAAAATTGTCCCTGTTTTTCACATCATGTGAATTCAGATGTGGGAAACTAAAGAGCTCATGAATTGTTAGAGCTAATAAATGAATTAAGCTAAGTAGCAATCTATAAAATCAGCATAGAGGAATTAGCTGCATGTTGTGATTCACAATGGGAATCCCCCAAAGAAAATTTTATTATGGTAGTATTAGAAAGAATAAAATACTTATGAATTAACTGAAGAGATAAACGTTGCTTAAAGGCATTAAAGACATCACAGATAAATGTGAAAAACACCCATGTTCATGGATGAGAAGATGACACTGTGAAGAAGTGCAACCTGTAGATCCGGTACAATTTCTATCAGATCCCCAATGCTGTGCCATTTTGTAGAAAAACAAAAACTTTGTTCATTTACACAATGTACTTTGATAATTTCCATCTATTATTATGTCCCTCCAGTTCCTTAGTGACACTCATTTGTACTCCATCATGACTTCATGTTCTTCCTTATTTTTGTTGTTTGATAACATTCTGACTCCAGCCAGTGCTGGTCATATAGACAAAGGTGTGGACCCATCCACCAAAACATGGCAATCTACTTGTACTTTAATCAGCAGATAGAGAGTGCCTCTCTCTTTCTCCCCCAGCAGCCAACAACTGTCTGTAGCTCTTCCACCAGTGGTGGGGCTTTGGAAGCCCCTTCCCTATCCCTGTTCAAATTTTGCATGGCTTTACCTTATTCAGGTACTGTTTGGGTAACCATAGTTGCTATGTGTTGTTTATGTAACAGTCATGTCATATCCAGAAGTCAGCATTTTCCAGCTCTCCTCATTATCTTCCAGCTTTTCTATTCTTTCTGCCACCCTTCTATGATTTC
This sequence comes from Rattus norvegicus, assembly GCF_021556685.1. Lineage (NCBI taxonomy): Eukaryota > Metazoa > Chordata > Mammalia > Rodentia > Muridae > Rattus > Rattus norvegicus. The sequence continues at coordinate 36,477,468 of NC_141539.1, read as the reverse complement.
CCCAGAGCCTTGGATGGGGATAAGTTTTTACAGATGATTCATGAACAAGTGAACACTTATGGTTACTGTTACTTGGAACTTTGACCAATTATGAATCCCCATATTGTCACTTACTATAAAATGAAGTTCCTCTGACCTAATGTGAGAGAAGTGTAATATATAAAAGGCAGTTTGACAACAATGATCTTCAAGTAGTATTTATGATATTTCTGGTCATGAAGTTTTCATCAGATTTACAGTAAAACACATGATATACCTTTTTGGGGGGCAAGCTACATACTGAAACAGGAAGCAGTTGGTTAGCCCCTTAACCATCATGACACTATTGCACTAGTGGGTTTAATCTTGACAGTTGAGTCTATATTATGACCTGTAGCATTCCCTGCTGAACAACAGCATTAATACATTTTCTTACACTGTATAACATTTTCTGTTATGAGCTACATGAGTTATTATGAGCATTTCTATATGAGCTAGCCAAGAGGGAGAAAGTTTTGTGGTTAGTTGAAATTTAAGTTCTCCTTTCCTATTCTGTATATTTTACCAAGTATTGTAAAAATATCAGAAACTTCTTGGAGGAAAATTGCTTCCTCTTGCCCCTCTTGGCAGTAATCATCACAATTCTCTCAGTCTCTTTTCAGAGTGCAGAGACATCACTTGAGCATGCTGGTCTATTTCATTTTCTAAGAAACCTCAGAAGCTACAAGAACAAAAACCCACAACAAGGAAAGCTCTACATCAGGTCCTGACAACCATGCCAGCTTCCTTGCCACTTAGCCCATGAGACCTAGCAGATATGCTACAGCTTGAACTGTAGAATTGTTAAATAAACCAGTTTGTGATTTCTTTGAGCCAGTTACTTCATGGTGATAGAAAAAGATATGATTTTTTAGGGATTTCATAGAGATGGACCTATTGCTGTAGCTGATTTTTTTCAAATCATAACCTTGCTTGAATAGCAATACTTATGAATGCCAGTGATTAAGATTGATGTGTTTAGTAGAAATATTGCAGGTTGGAAACAATACAAGTCTGCATTCAGGACAAATGTAAGTGTCCTCGCAATAAGGATTTGCTTAAGTCTCATATTTGCTTTATGTCACTACTGGTTGAGAGACTGTTAAACACACCTAGTTTTGTGACTTTTTGAGACAAAAACATCCAATTCAAGATGATTGCTCAGATTGCCTTGGAATTTAGCAGTCTGTAATTAAATATTCAGTCTCTACAAAGACTGAGGAACAAACCAGAACTGATTTTTAAAAGAATAGTTATTACTAGTGGATGGCAAAGCTCTTTTTCTAAGGGTCGGTATGTGCTAAGCTTCACATAGAGAAGTCTGACAAGGACTCTTGATAGCATTTCTATCTGCCACAGACACTTCAAGGTGTAGAGTACCTGCTAGGTCTCATGGGCTAAGTGGCAAGAAAGCTGGCATGGTTGTCAAGCCCCCGGTGTAGAGCTTTCCTTGTTGTGGGCTTTTGTTCTTGTAACTTCTGAGGTTCCTTGGAAAATGGAATAGGCCAGCATACTCTAGCGGTGTCTCTGCCATCTGAAAAGAGACTGAGAGAATTGTGATGATTACTGCCAAGAGGGGCAAGAGCAAGCAATTTACTTTTCCCTTTAGAAGGAGTTTCTGATAATTTTCAATGCCAGATCCTCCCAGACATTTCACTGAGGCAGCAAACTCTGACAATCTTGCGGAATTTACACCCTTGCTTTTGCACACATGAACCTGCCAAGGTAAATAACTAATGTTTACTTAGCCATTATTTTGAACCAGCTTTTGCATTTGGATTCATTATCTCATTTAGTCTTCTCAACTCCTCTGAGGAAAATACTGAAGTTTCATTTTTCAGTGTATGAATACCCAAGGATCATTAAAATTTTGATTTGGCCCAAAGCTTTGAAGTTAGGAACTGTTTGGATGATTTAGAACCTAGTAAATTGGGCACCAGAAACTCAAATATCTCTGTGGTCTAAAGCTAGATGTCTTACACTCAGTATACTATGCACTCTTTGTAGTAATGTAATATATTAGCATTCTTTGTACTAATATAATGAATCAGCAGAAGTACTGCAGAAAGAAGGGAAAGACTAGCCAAGAACCTATAGACAGATTGTTATATAAAATATGAAGTTAGTTCTTGGTGGGCAAAATAGCCCTATTCCTGGTCCTATCTGTAGGAAACTACTTTTGATGTTTTGCTGTTAGACACAGAGACACAAATTTAGTAGGTCAACTCTGCATACTAGCAGGACATGTGAAATTTGCTCCAACACTAAAACAGCCTACCTGGCTTAAGTCACTAAACAGTTAAGTTTTCAATACTCCACTGTCAGTTTTTGAGATCAGTTGATGTTTTCCATAGGCAGGTTGGATTGAGGGAGAGCGCTGGAGACAGCACCACTATTTTATCTTTTAGTTCTTGATTCTTCTGTTAGACTTTGCAGCTTTTCAAGGATATAGCAGTAGTCTTTGCTATCTTGCCAGGATGTAGTTACACTGTTTTAAATGTGATTTTCCCCATAAGCACACATTCTATAGGACAAGTAGCAACTATGGTGATTCTGACAGATGCTTAGTATTTCTCATATATACTCTGAAACAGGAGAAATAAGACATGAAGTGACCATTGGATACACTGGCTCAGAAGCCAGCAAAGTTCTATTTATTTTCTCACCTCCCCACCTTCATCTCTGCTCTGAAGGGTGATTTAATGTGTCATAACTGGCCTCTGGGACTTCAAATTAGTCAAGCACGTTTGCTTTCCTTTTCCCAATAGAAATCAACTATGGTAAATAGCTAAGACAGAGATTCTTTTATGAGAGGTTAGGTAAAGGGATAGGGTAAAGTTTTTTACCAATATGCTAGCATCCTTTCTCAAGAACCTCAGTACACTGTTTGTTTCATTTTTAATGAGATTATCCATCTGTGAATTAGCTCAAAACTAGAAATTGGTTGGCCAGCCATGACTGTCCAACTGAGTCAAGTCAGAACTCTGCATCTGAGACCCAGAGGTATTTTTGAACAAAAATATTTTAAGAGTCTGTCCATTGCTTTCAGTTGTCGAGATAGCATTATCAAATAGTCAACACTGCTCGGTGACTACTGCCTGCTTTAATTCCATCTTTTGTGACAGCAACCACTCCTAATTTGGCCTTGTTGAGTAAGTAGAATCTCTTGGCTTTGCCAACCTTAAATCCCATCGATACCGAAATGGATTCAAAGAACCCTAGTCAATGGTAACCATTTCCATCAACAATCCTAGCATACATGAAGTCATTGCCACTGAGTTATTTTGGAATTCTAGGGTTGTACCTGTCAATATATCTCATAACTTTGGTGAAGGACGTGTTCGTTGGGAGATAAATAGCAAAGTGAGCTATTGTGCAGAAAATCCATTCCAATGTTTTAGTTTTCCCAAGCCAGTGGATATTTTTCTGTAATGCCAGGGAATATTTGGACTTCATTTAATACAGGCCATTTAGAGACCAAATTTTATTCAATCCACCCAAGCAGCTATAGGATCACTCTTACACACTTGAAGTGTACTACACCAAATCCAAATTCTCTTTCATTAAATCATATCAGTAAGTTTGACTCAGTCCAACAGAACATTCCTTCATTATTCCCAAAGGCTCTAGAATTTATTTCCACATGGGTATTTGAAGGATCAAAACCAGTAACGATCATGCTGTTCTGTGATGTGTTCATAATTCCAAATGTTTACCTTACCTTCTGTGGCTCATATGCTAGGTTTGACTCTCCTTGTAGTAGACGTGACAAAATGTGCGGAAGATCTGCATACAGGACAGTAGACAGTCTTTTTGCCAGACAACAAAATGGCAGAAACAACTGTGATACGTTCATAAGAAAGAGGCTATCAACTTCAGATGGGAAACAAAGGCTGCTTTTACATACGAGAAACTTGGCCAAAAGCTGGAAACTGATATCATGTTTTATTTATTCCAGATTTCCCTCTGCTTTATAGATATTTCATGTTTCAGGATCCACATAACATATGGCATTACACAACCTGCTTTCTTCAAGTAGCATAAGAATTTAAGCAAGACTCATCCACATTGCAGCAAACATTAGTACCTTGTTTTTCTAAAGCAAAACAATATTTCCTTGCATTGATGTACCAGATTTTGTTTTATGTTTGTCCGTTGATTAATGTTTGTTTCCGGTTTTTACTTATTAGCAATAATGTTGCTGTGGGCATTCATAAACATGCTTCTGAATAGTGTTGTATTATTTCATTTTTGTTTCTCTTACATAAGAATCTGGGAATGAAATGGCTGAAGGCTACATTTCGTACAACCCCTATGATGTAAGTATCCCATTTTCTATATTACTGACAAGGAAACTGAGGCTCTGAGGAGTTAAACCAATGACCATGTAAGAGAGCCAAGAAAGAGATCAGGCTTCAGTGGATATGAAGTCCTTATGCTTCTTTGAACATTGGAGACACAGCTGTATACACACACACACACACACACGCAGGCATACACATGCACATGTCCATGCATACACATGTACATAGACACAAAATGCTTTCCCACTTAGAACAAGTTCACATAATGCTTGGGATGACAGCAATTGATGCCTAAAAACAAACTAACGTCATCACCAACTTCTCCTTCCTCTCTGCTTTCCTGATATAAGCGTGAGCTGCAGTTGGGTCTTGGTTGCAGTTTTCAGAAAAAAATGAATACTAGCCTCTCTTGGGTGCACAGGTCAGAATTGCATTTTCATATGAATGGGCCTTCTGAGCCAATTGGAGAGACACAATAGCATCCCCAGCCACGAACTTCTTCTCTGAGGCCTTCAGGGGATGAGGATACCTGCATGCCACCCGAAGGCTGGTCTGATTAGAAAGCTACTAGAAGATACCAAGGTGATGCTCCAGGGCTCTGGCTTCATTTCTCAACCTAGGTCACTACTTCTGTGTACAAATTCAAGCTACTGAGAGCTTGTTACTTGAAATGTGGGTCCTTCAGACTGTCTGCTGTTTCTTCAACTAAGAGGCAGAAATCTTACAAACTTTTATATATTTTTTAAGAGCAAGCAATTCAAAATTGGATTACCTTTCCACATTTTCATACAAAGTGGATTAATGTGCCCCTGTCTTTATTGCATCTTCCACCGTTGTCATTTCTGATTAAGCCAACACTATGAAGATGTATTACCGACTAGTATAAATGGGAGCATTAAAACACTGGCTGTGTGTCAGAGAAGCTCAAGGCAAGTTGATTTGTGCGATGCACACCCCCGGCGCAATATGTCTGGAAAATTTCACATCTCTTTAGACAGAACAATCTTTCTGTGCTTCCCAAAGTAACATGAGTTAAGTAAGACTGAGAAAAAAATAGATGAAAAGAAAGGGCTAATTTTTGTTCTAGGCATTGGGAGAGGTGTATATGCCTTGTCATAATTACAACATGGCATTTCCCCTAAGGATCAGCTTAGAAGGGACAATTTGGATCAGGCCTGGGACTCCTAGTTAACAACAGGGGCCACATGGGCATGGGCCACCTTATCATTTGGGTCTGTATTCTATTTCTGCCAGCTCACTATTCTTCTCTGAGTATCTTCAAGGCTCAGAGTTAGGCTTCCTTGGAACTGTTCAAGTCTGAAAGGCCACACTGATTTCTAAGAAGGTGCCACCTCAGTTTTAATCATGAGGTACACATTCATTACTGATAGGCACAGGTGACAGTTGAAAAACAGCTTTGACAGGAGATAAATATGAAGAGACATGATGGTTCTGGGTGAAAGGCTTCTGTATGCTGCATATTCTTGCCTCTGCTTTGTATCACCTTTACTGAATACTTGTGAGAGGATGTCTGGAGTACTCTGGCTTCAGTCCCTTTCAAGAACTGTCTGCCTGCAGTGTGGCACAAAGTCTCCCCGGAACACTCTTATCTCCTTTTCTGCTACTCTGGGGCCCGGTGATCTTTGAAGGAGAAATGTGGATGAGTCACAGCAACTTCCCTTTCTTGTCCTTCACGTGTAGTGGGGGAAACATCCATGAGTATGTCTTTAGGAGAACAGAAAGTGTTAAGTAAGTAGTGTGTGTGTGTGTGTGTGTGTGTGTGTGTGTGTGTGTGTGTGTGTGTGTGTATGTGTGTGTTAGTGTTACTGGGAAGCGAAGTGGTGACCTTCTGTATGCTAGGAAAGCACTCTGACACTGAATGATACCACAGGCTCTCCCTAGGAGTTCCAAATCAAGTCAATTCTTATTGCTTTATATCTTCTTATTTAAATCGGACTTTATTCCAAGGCAGAGTGCAGTTGAATATAATGGGAATAGGAAAAGTAGTGCTCTTGTGACTAGTGAAAGTGAGTTTTTTGGAGAAGCCAGAGAAAGAAGGAATCATATGAATTGCATTAATTATTAAGAATCAAATAAAATACTGGTACAAGATATAGTGAACTGAAGAGGCCAGCTTACCAATATGAGGGAAATTGCTTTTTATATGAGTTCAACTTGATCTAAAATTGGCTGGGGGACTAGTTACCTAGTAGAGCTGGATTCTGAGAGGAAAGGAGTCTTCACATAGAAACTATTGTAAGCAAGGCCAAAAAGTTTTGTTTCTAGAATAAACTGGAAATTGTCCTTTTAAAGATATCTACTACACTTTTAGTAGAGTATGAAGAGACACCTGAAATGCAAGATTGAATTTAAATTCCTTACTTCAGCCTGTTTTCTGAATTATAGATCTGAGAATAGCACACAGTTATAACTTTGGCAAATGTTGATTAAAACAGAAAGAATAATCTTCTCATGGAATTTCTAGATATGCAGAAGAAATTGAGAGTGAAATAATAGCAAAAAGGAGAAGGACTTCACTCTAGGGAGAGCAAAGGGAACTTTGATTTTTCTCTGAGGTTTGGTGAAGATGCTGAAGGATCTGTTTGTGTGGACAGAGTGTAGTTTGTATTAAGGTAGGGTTTTCTATGTTAGGGGATAAGAAGCCCTCTTGGCAGGAGAAACAACAGGTGGAAAGATTCTTTGGCACAAAGAAATACCTTCTTTAAAAAGTTGGCAAGCATGCAGGGCCCCCAGTGGAGTGATAAGTACACCAACCCACTCACAAAACATTGGGCCCCAAATTTGTCCTGTCTACAGGGATAAAGATGGAGGAGAGACTAAGGGAGTGGTCTACTGATGAGTGGCATAACTTGAGATGCATCCCATGTGTAAGACCCTATCCCTGACACTATTAGTGAGACTCGGTTATGCTTATAGAAAGGAGTCTAGCATAACTATCCTCCGAGAGGCTTCACCTAGCAGTTAAACAAAACAGATGCAGAGACTCACAGCCAAACATTAGATGGAGCTTGGGGAGTCAGGGCAAGGATTGAGGAACACGGAAGGAACAGGGATGCCACAGGAAGACTAACAGAGTCAACTATCCTGGACCTCTAGGGCTCCCAGGACTGAGCCACCAACTAAAGAGCTAATCCTAGGCCCTCCACACTCATATGTAACAGATATGCAGCTCGGTGCTCCTGTGGGTCCCCCAACAACTGGAGCAGGGGCTGTCCCTGACTCTGTTGCCTGCCTCTGGATCCTGTTTCCTCTATCTGGGCTACCTTGTCTGGCCCAGGTGAGAGAGGATGTGCCTAGTCCTTCAGTGACTTAATATGTCAGGGTAGGTTGGTATGGGGCAGGGATAGGGACTCCCCTATCTCAGATGAGAAGGGCAGGGATGTCTGAGGTGGATACCAGGAGGAAGGGGGACTGTGATTGGATGTAAGTTGAATGAATAAGCAAAGTAATGTAAATAAATAAGCAACCTGGCAAGCACGCTTCTCTAGCCATGCACGAGATGATTGAGTCATTTTTGCTATGACAAGGGTAGATGCATTAAGAGAAGCTCAGAAACCACATGATACAAATCAGAGATCACAGTGCCTTGGTGGGGGAGGCATGGTGGCTTCAAAGGGAAGACGTGAATTTGTTAATATTTACTGCTGGGTACAAATGCAAGTGAGTGTGGGGAGACAATATTAGAATGACTTGAAAATTACTATTTTAATGTGTTGCATTTGATACAGCTGCAAGCACGGTGTTGATGCCCTTAATTTGAAATTAGGTAAAAATACACCCGGGTGAAAGGAAACATCATGCTCTGTACTGAGTTCAAAACTGAAAAGTGTTGCTTATGGGTTGGCCTTGCCTGGTTTAAGAATGAGAGGCGAAGAAATGGTGGGGATCCAGAAAAAATGAAGGGAAAGTTAGTAGAAAAATTGAAACTATTATATTCAAAGTCTTGAGAGGTTGTTTTGAGCTATTGCTTGGCATCTCTTCAGGATGGGAGCTTATGATTTATAAAATGGGGAATGAAAGCTACTAGGAGATGAAGAGCAAACAATAGGATGTGTAGGAACAGTATCAAGGTGATGGAGACAAGTAAAGGCCAAGCAGAAGTATGATGGCACAACAATTGAACGTTGAATGTTGGAAACTGATGTGATGTCTCTGAGAATGCAGCACGATTAGAAAGAAAAATCTCAGAATAAGATAAATGAATGAATATGGTAGGCAGAGAAGAGTGACATACAGGATTTCTGGTCAGTAACACCATGTAAACCAGAAAGAGAGGGGACAGACTAATATCCATTTTTCACCTGAAGAAGAAACACTTTATACTTCATAATAAAAGTTATAAATTTGAATGGTAACAAATGTGAAAAGAAGCTATGTTTCCTAAACATTGAGCAAAGGATAAAACAACGTCTAGAAATACATCCTCTTAATAGGAAATTAATCTTAAATAATCTTCCTTTTTTGCTATGTAAAAGCTGTTTAAAAAAATAATGAATGTGGGTTCGGTCCTCAGCTCCCCACCCCCAAAAAATAATGAATGAACACTTATGGAATTTTACAGAAAAAAATGTGGTGCAAGATGACTTTATTCACTCTTCTTGAATTACATGTAGGAAAGTGAAGAGTTTTAGAAAAGTATTTCCAGAAATATGTAAGTTTAGATCATGTAGCCAATAATTATCCTAAGTACAGACATGCATGCACACATACATCATATGTACAAGCACACGCACATGCGCGCGCACACACACACACACACACACCAAACACATGCACATCCCCCAGTAACTCTACATAAACTCTTGGAAGATTTAGTCTTCTGATAGGAAGATAAGTAAGAAAGACCTTAAAAGAAACAAAATCTCATAAATGTAGATATTTTGAAATAAAGAAAATGGAAGACAGCTCACTGGAAAGAAAAATAAGACAGATTTTCATCATTTCACGTATAAGACTAACTAAAAATGAAAAATACTGCAGCATGAATGATTGTTAGAGGAAGCATTTCAAAATTTCCAGATTTTATTGACAAGGAAGATAGCAGTACAGAAACAAGGAGGATTCCATGCTGTAAATATGGAGAGAAAATCTGCCTCTCCTTCACTTCCACACCAAAATCAAGATTGAAGGAAGAGGGATTGAGTGAGTCTTTGCATCTCTTTCTGGGAGTATGAAGTCATCTCACTTCCTTTCTATTGATGATGCCATCACTGTACTTCTATTCTAAATTAGAATTTTAGGATGTTGACTCATACTGAGTTATACTGTTGAAAACAAAGAAGGAATAGTCATGTGAACACAATTTGAACACTGGATCAAATACTAACAGCATAAGGCCTATACCTTATTAAGAAAACATGTTATTTTTATATACAAATTATAGGGAGATATGGTCCCACACTCCCTATGTTTGTTCTGATGTTTTCACCTAAAATATAGAGTTTTACTTTTATGCTGTTTAAATTTATTCTTGTTAGTTTCAGCCTACCATTTCTCCCTCCATCCAGCTCTCTCATCAGACACTGGTTTCATCCATTTTAGCTTAACACCATCTGGAGACTTGGCCAACAGCCACTTATGCCTTCATATAAACTCTAGCTCTGAAAACTTTAATGAGTCAAGGGGTAAAGCCACATTTTTGGGTACATTTTTGACATTCATGGTATATGCTATGAATCTAATATTTTCTCATGAACTTCTATAAAATCAGTTTTAGGGAAAGGATATAACAGATTTAATGCCTAAAATATTTCTCTGTATAAATCACAGTTGGTTTATGTACTAAATAAAATTTTTATTCCCTCAATAATAATGTATCTTTTAGGAAAAGATGTATCCACCATTAAAAGATAATAGCAGTGAAGCACCATCAAATACTTGGCCAAACCATGTTGTCAATTTCTACATTACAATCTAAAATCAGTAGTATGCATGATATCAGAAACCAAAACCCCAGTACATGGACTGATATATGCTATGGGATATATTATGCTATGGGAAGATTCTCCCACTCAGTGACATCGCTTATGTCTTGACACTGTTGTATTAACTTTAAAAAATTCATCTTATTTTCAGTAGTTCATCTGGGTCTTTGGTTAGTCTCTGTCACTGAAACTCTGCCAACATCATTTATATCTGACTCTATATTTCAGTCTTCTGAGAGACTACAAGTTTTCTAATTTAGTTACAACTATGTTTAGAATACACCATCAAAGACCATTTTCACTTCTAACCAGAACTGTTGATACTCAATGGCTTGTCAGGTTCAATAGTGATTTTGACCAATATGTATAGCATCTCACACAATTAAGTAAGATAAAATACATATTTCATCTTTAACACCCGAGTGGACCCAGAAAGAGTATAATTTTTTTGAAATTCTCTTTCTTTTATTCCAATTTCCTCCATATCTGTTCATCTGCAAGTTATGTGATTTTTGGAGTAATTTCTTTAAAATGCATTTAACAGTTTGAGGAGATTGCAGTGGTAGTTTCCATTGCAAAGATCTAAATAGCGAGAGATACATTCCCCATCTCCTTGAACATCTGATCACCAGCTAGGGTCAGGAAGAACAGTATTCTGGATAAAGAAATAGTGTCACACCATTCACTCCAATCTTGTCAGAATGAAAACTCATTCTCTTTTAGGACAGGTGCAAATGCTTTTTGATTATGTATTATTATACTTTCCTCTAGTAATGTATTTCTCCTACAATCCCATCCCTTCCCCTATCTGCTTTCCATCTCCATATTTCCTTCTGTCATTATATTTCTTCTTCAGTCCCTACCTTTTTTCTTCTTCCCTTTCACTGATGAAATACTCTAGTTTGTAAACCATCAAAAGCCAAATCTCTACATTCTTCTCCCACGGTAGGCTTTGCAGGCATACCCATCCCAACATTATCCTCCTGCCTCGCTATTAACTAGAACAATTGCTGGTATTCTACAGCAAATGGCAAAGCCAATTACTGTTTGTGACAAGGCTGCCAATGAGGGTGTACAAGAGACAATGGCAAATACCCAAAAACTAAAGTTAATTTTAAGATATACTATATTTCATCACATACCCTAGATTGCTTGTACAGGAAGATTTGAAATCCATCATTTAATTGATTCCCTTCTTAAAGTCACTGACAGAAGATAGTGCTTAGGTAATACCGGTGGTGGTAGATACACTAGCAATAGGCTTAAAGTGGATCACATCACTCTTTGCTTCTTGCACAACTTGTTCAACTTTTAACCCGCTATAAGTAATCCGGTCCAATTAATTATCTGATAAGATTTTGTTTCATGCAATGGAGTATTCTAGGTAAACTGTATGATATAGTCTTTATGCTGTATCAGAAATACCCAAATATCAGTCACATCAGCAGGTTTCAGTCATTCCAGATGCAATCATTACAATGAGGCTGTAGTGAAAGATTTTGTTCTATATATGGAGGAGCTCAGGTCAGAGAGATGTCCTTAGAGTACATGGTGGAGTCAGTGCTTCAGCCACCTACAATCTCACTTTGTCATTTGGATGTTTCATTTAAAAATAAACAAGTCAAATGGTTAGTGTCTTCAGTTTGCTTTTGGTACCAGATTGTGAACCTGAGGTATCTTGGTTGGTTCTCGAACTCAAGGCACGTTTTCCCCATCCTCTGGCAAACATGACTCTGAGCCCTTGAATTCTGATAATAGATTCAGCATAGCACTTTTCTCTGATTATCAAACTCCTATGAGTGGAGGCACTCCTGTGAGCATTTGGGTAGCCAGTCCCATTACACCAGGTGTGCCTGGGGCAGGCAGGTCATAGGTAGGCTTCCTTCACTACGATGATAAGCTGGGAGAGTGATAGCCTCTGCATCAGCAAATACCTATGTCCATGGCAGTGGTTCTTTCTGGGAACAAGCTGGGTGATCTCTGGCCAGGAAAAACCCTTGAATCCAGAGCAGGAATATTAGCACAGGAAACTCAGAAAAATCTTGGGACATAAATGCTTTAGTAGGCATGTGAGCAGAACTTGGTTCTGAAAACTAGCCCCTGAGACTGGTATTGCTAATACCGAAGAGGCAAGCACACATTTCTAAAGATTCATCTTTCAAAGGAAACAGTCTCATTAATATTTTCTGTATCTCCCTGTTTCCCCTGCTATAATGTCTTACTACAAATGACCGTGGTATTCCATGCTTTCACAACTCTTCATCCTGGATAAATAGGGACGCCAGCCTATCTTTCCAAGGCAACGTCAACCTCTGTACTGCAATGCTTAGGATCATTTGTAACTTTTGTGGCAGACTTGGTTTTCCAAATGAATAATAAATATAATTCTGTCAACTATTTTGGGAGCCCCTGTATTTTTTTTTCAGGGAGACAATTCTATTTGCTTTTACACCATATATGGCAGTCAGAAGTAGCTCATTCATTCACTTTTTTATTCATTTGATGCATGAAAAAAGGCATTAAATGTATTTCAGCATGTCACCTCCAATTCTGTGCAGCCAACAGTGATGAATATGCTTAGTACCTCAGCTGGGGTACTGTTTCATTTTTTCATGACAATATCATTTGACAAGGCGATTCTGCATTGGCAATATTGTATCATATTTTTGTCTGCATGTAAATTATGCTGACAGTCTCATAAACATAAATTGGCAGGCATACTGTCCCAAAGCAATGTTTGTTAAAATACACTAATGGAATAGAATAAATAAATTTTTCCAACGCATTAATAACACAGTGGTGTGTCACTACATTGTGTAAGAAGGTCTGAGGAATACATTGCTGTCTATGCCAAATTAATGTAGTATATAGTTCTGAAAATACACTTCATTCCATCTCATGCTTATGTTTATTGATTAGTCATCCCATTTCACAGAGTCTTGTGGACCAGCAAGCCATGCATTTGGAATACTTACAAGAAGTCAGTTTTGTTAGTCTAGATATCCACAATGAAATGTTTGTAAGGAGTGATTCCAGTCTGGTATCTTCACAATGAATGTGTTTTGTTTCAGATGAGGAATTAGCCTTGGTGGCCTCTTCTCTCATGTGATGGGCAGATCTAGGAGATGGTCTATAATATTGAAAGGATTTTATTTATTTGTATTCCAAAGATGAGAACATTACCACCCAGGTGTTTCTAGATTGGCAGGATGGGATAAAAGTAGAGAATTCCATATTTCTAGTCCTTTCACCTATTGGAAATGTGACATTTAGCCAGCTATGGAATCTCTCTGAACATAGTTACTGTATGATAGGAATCACACACAGGGCTGGGTTTTCTATAAATTTCTTACTCTGAGCATTTTAATGGAAAGCAGTGGGCATGGTAGCTAGTTCTTAATGGGAATCAGCAGACGGACATCCAAAAAGAAATGGGTTGGTGGAGGTGGGAGGGGAACTGAGCAAGTGAAAGACAGAAACAGAACAGGAGAGAGAAATGAGTGTCACATTCTTCTTGGATCCAATAGAGGATGGAAATTTCATATGCAAATTTATCCCAGCCTATCAGCATTTAGAGTCATAAGAAATGGGCAGAAATTCCACTTCCTCTCAGTTAATGTGCACACTGGGTTCCATAGGTGTCTTGACCTGCATGCCTTTATAAACAGTGGGACAGGTCCCTCTCTCTACTTTCTGAAGTAACACCTCTGCTAATGACTCATAACTGGAGCAAGTGTATGTATATCTTCTGACCATTTGAGGGAAGAGGTGATGGGTAACTGTGATATCATCTTTCCTCCCCTCCCCTCCCCTCCCCTCCTCTCCCCTCCCCTCCCCTCCCCTCCCCTCCCCTCCCCTCCCTTCCCTTCACTTTCCTTCTTTTTTCTTTTCTTTTCTCTTTCTTTCTTTCTTTCTTTCTTTCTTTCTTTCTTTCTTTCTTTCTTTCTTTGATACAGGGTTTCTCTGTGTAGCCCTTGCTGACCACGCTGGCCTTGAACCCACAGAGATCCATCTGCCTCTGCCTTTCAAGTGCTCAGATTGAAGGTATACACTTACCACCAGGCAACATCATGCGCCTTGATCAGAATTTGACCTCATTCTTTTTGTATCTGAAGCCTGTTACTGCAGCTTCATCTAGCTTCATATTTACCCTAAGAACTATTCATCTAGAAAAACCACATGTCTGAACTTGAATGGCAAAGAGAAAGGTTGGAGAAGACAGAGCTCTTGGAATCAGATGTGTAATTTAAATATTGTGAATATGTAGTGCATTAAAAGAGAAAGTTTATATTTAATACATAGATCCATACTAAGATTTCAATACCCACTCTGATTAACCTTAAAGAAACAATCTACTACCCTCTTGAAAAAAACAAGGTATTTTTACCAAGGAATCAATAGTGTAAGATTTGCATATAAAATGCAAGCAACATTAATTATGAATTATAAATGTTTAAGCTGAAATCATAGCTATAAGTAAGAAGTAAGATGTAAATGTTTTCTAATATTAAGAGGCAGGGTTATGATAAATCAAACGTAAAGTATTATTGAACATCTAATAGTATATATTACACCATAGCTGTGGGTAAACGGGAGTTTTAGATAGCCTCCACCATCCCTCAGAGGCAATCCTGGAGGTGGAGTTACAGAACTCATTCCAAAAAATCCCTGCATGACTAGATAAACAGAGTCAGTTTTGCA
>NC_141539.1:36405000-36460000 GCF_021556685.1 Rattus norvegicus | reverse complement strand
CATTTCAAAACCACATCTATACTTTAGAACAAGAAGTCTTTTCTATAGGAAGCACCATAGATTAATACAAGGTCAAGAAGATAATGTTTTCTGGTGAGAGAAAAAAATACAGAGAATGGCATATAAAAAGATTCAATACCTATGCTCAATTTGACTTTTCTAACACATTGCTGAATTTGCTTCAGTTCATTAAAATTGAATAATTAATTAGTGGAATAATGAAATAAAACATTAGGATCCAGTTAAGAACTTTTTGAATTAGTTTTCCCTGAAGATAACTATTATCTTGAAGTACTATATTTTTCCTGTTCTCTCTCTCTCTCTCTCTCTCTCTCTCTCTCTCTCTCTCTCTCTCTCCATCCCTCTGAGACTCATATGTTACTTACTAAAAGTATATGTGTTATTTTGTGATTGCAACTAATTAAAATTAGGAAGACTGTACATAGGTATATATTTATCCTGACAGGTATTTACTTTCTACTCTGCAATGGCTCTGGCACCTTACACACTTGATACATGGAGATCTGGCTTATGAATTCTAACACTTTCACTGTAACCCATAGTCTATATAATCTGATTTATTTATTCCTTTGCATACATGAACACTTTCCACAGTTTTTGTTCACCCATGGTGGCCTAGTCAATAACACTGGACATGCCTTCTCCCTACCAAAAGCACAGACTTTTCCCTGAGACATTGCAATTTGTGTATTTATAAACATCTGATTTTTTTCACCTATGTACCTTTTAATCATCCTATCTGTCTTAGGCATTTTTCTCATTTTAATTTATCTTCCTCCAGGTTCATTATTCCTCCTTTCTTTCTTTACTCCTTCTCCCTTTTTGGAAGATGTGCAGACTGTACTTGCTGTTTCTACTTGTTTCATTTAACTCACTTGCTGACTGCATTTTTTTTAAACAGTGGAGCATTCTTGTTAGAGATGTGCTGTTGTATGTTATGTTTATATGTTTCTTCTCTTCCAAAACAAGACCAAGCCCTAAGCTCAATTTAACTGCTGTCCAAAAATTCTACCTCATACTGTTTTGCTGTACTCTTGCCCTTTTGAAGATTGGTTTTTGAGTCTCCGTATAATTTTGTATGGATCATGACTACATTTTTAGTTCACAGTGTTCAACAAGACTGTTCTTTTGTCTTAATGTAAATGTTAGGAAATGGAAATCGTGTCCAGTGTCATCTGTTATCAACTTATGCTTGGCTGGCTGCAACCTTCTGATGAGTCAATGCTGACATCCTTTAATCCAATGGTTTTCAACCTTTCTAGTGCTATGACCCTTTAATACAGTTCTTCATGTTGCGGGAACCCCCAACCATAAAATTATTTTCATTACTACTTTATAATTATAATTTTGCTAATTATGAGTCATAATGTAAATATCTGTCTTAGGGAACCACTGAGAAAGGGTCATTCAACCCAAAGAGGTCTTGACCCACGGGTTGCCAATCTCTACTTAAGTTTTTTACCCTTTGTTTCTATGACTTCCTGGCATCTAGGCAAGTAGATAAATCTACCCTGATGAGTTCTCAGTTAGCTTTAGAAGTAAGTTCTAAGTGTGTAGCCCCATCCTTCTCCAAGAGAGGAACCCATTCTATCCCCAACCTTCACCATGATTAACACTACTAAGGCCTGGGTGTTTAGGTCACTTCCTGTTTCCCATTCATTTGTGAACAGGCTTGAGAAAACTTTCCTTTGCCCACAAAGTTTCATTGTGAGAGCACATGTTTTCCTCCTATGGCATGTGTAGAATCCCCATTTTAACCATCCAAAGAGAAGGATTATTCCTGTTCCTCTGGAGGCAGTACCAGAGCGGTTCAGGTGAGCCACACAGAAGTTTTGGTCCTATTGATTTGTCAGAAATGACACACGTTATCTTAAATCTTCTTATTCTCCACTTTAGGTATGATATGTAATCAAACTGCATATTTCATTTGTAAACACAATGATACATCCATTCCTTTATCTCAAAGATTAGTAAGATGAAAAATATCTTCTATATCAATATGTACTCATTTATATCAACTTATGAAAACAAACAATATTTTCAAAGAACACTGAATTCTCAGACATAAATGTGCACCAGAAGACAAAAAAAAACCTACAATATGATATTAGTTCTTAAATCTAATTATGTAAGAATATGTAAAAACACCTGTGAAACTTTTTTATTACAAACCATCTCTTTATGAAGATTGGACAGACTGTGGTGAGGGAAAACCCACTGAGAGGAGAGGCTATGTGATGGCAGTGGCGTCAATGGCAAAAGTCTACGTTGGCAGACTGAATGTTGATGGTGCCTGCTGTGGACCACTCGCTGCCGGCCCTAACTGTCCTTGGAGGTTGGAAGTGAAGTGGTGTGGAGTTAAAACACAGACTCCAGGAGCAGGTGAGAAAGGCCACAGCAAGCTCATCTGAAAACTGCTACAAGCTCCTCTAATACCCTCCACCCATGCCCCATTGGTCCTAGAAAGCAAGTCTTCTAAACAGCAGGTTCTGAATGGCTGGCATTGTCTGCGCCAGGAATTCTTGGTCTTGCAGGCAGTCCTCAATCAGTACTCCTGCAGGAGATGCTTTTTCGGCTGCGGGCCCCCAGCTTTTACACAGAGGTGGTCCCAACATTCCTGCTATATATCTCTGTACCATCAAAATGCCTATTAGAGGCCTCAAACTTTAACATTTACTGTGCAGGTATTAGAAAGCAGAACTTTAGGTTGTGAGATAAAACCCCTCAGAATTGGGATTAGTGGATCTGAAGACAGAGCTCAATGATTGCTGCTTCTGCAGAGGGCTGAGGTTCAATTCCTAGCACCCATCATATCCAACTCCAGGATATCCAGTGCTTTTCTCTGTCCCCAAAGGTAACCTTCAGTAATATGCATATCCTCGTGTATGCATGGAATACTTATGTATACATAGTCAAAAGTAAAATAAATTTAAAAGAAATAAATGGTATTAGTTCCAGTAATTAATTAGCTTTTCATGTCTGTGAAAAATATAAGAAAAACAAAGAAGCCAGTATTCATACCTTGGTTCATGCTGTCAGAGGTTTCAGTCCTTGGTTGCTTATAGTCCATATATGGCCAAGAATACAGCTGCTTTCTGTAGGAAGGGATATAGGTTTTTATCCCTCAAACAAACATGCCTAGTGACTTCCTTCCTTTCAACTATATCCCACCTTCTACAAGCCCACACTGCTACAAACTCGTCAGGAAATTAAACCCTTGGTCCTGGGAAGGTTCATTTCCCCAGTGTAGGGGAATGCCAGGATGTTGAGGTATGAGCGGGTGGGTGGGAGGGGGAGCATCCTTATAGAAGCAGGGGGAGAGGGAATAGGAGAGGGAAGAACCAGGAAAGGGTATAACATTTGAAATGTACATACATAAAATATCCAATAAAAATAAAGGCATTATCATTGATATAAAAGAATAAACAAAAGAGATTAATTCATAGATGAAGTCAGCAATCTCATGAGCCAAGCACGACTCCATAATGACACCACTTGTGTACCTAGTTTTGATGCATAACCATTTTAGGGAGTGTCATTTCCGATGGAGGTCTTAACAATGCCCTTATCAAAATCACTGCAGACATCCCCTTGGCCTCCTCTTTCAACTTCTAAACTTACAAGAAAAATGTAGCAACTCACGACTTAGAAGAAGGCCCTTCCTGGAAGCTGAACATGCTGGAAGCCCGCTCTTCAACTACTGGGCATAGATTTTTACAAAGAAATACATGGGCTTTGTTTGATTTTCAGAGAATACTTGATACATAAATAAATATCTCTCCTTTGTGCAAGGACGGAATTGCCAATGCTCACATGTGATGGGGCTTCTAACTGTTTTCTACAAGGAAGTAAATCTTTGTGGTTAGCACACATCTTCCCACAAGTACTCCCTCTACACACAAGCCCAAAGAGTTGAGCATTCTTCTGATGGAGGAAGCCAGCGGTTACTAAAGTCGTAGTCCTGTTCTCATGTTGGGCTTTACTCAATTGCATATACTCTTCTTTTTATTTCCTGGGTTTGCTGATGGATATATTAAAGTCTTGCTAGCCTGAAGTACTGAAATATGTCAGAAAACACATTGAAAAATAAAGTTCGCAACAAACCGAATATAGAAAGCTTATTATTTTTATAAAGTTTTATCCAAATCTGGATAATGAGTAATCAGTCCGATGTAGCCTTTAGAGAGTTCTGCAGTACGAGCAAAGAAAATGACTAAATAGGCTTGTTCACAATTGAAGATGGCTCTTTCTATTGAGTATTACATTTCAAATGCTAAATTCTCACTGTATTTTACCTTAAGAAAGGATTTAAAAGTTAAAACAAAAGTTCCTCTCATGAAAAATAAACCTGAAATAAAATGTACAGTGTATCCTCAGAGAACGTACTGCAAAAACAAAAGCAAAACAAAGCAAAACAAACAAACAAACAAAAAAAAAAGAAAAACAAAACCTCTGACCTTTGGTTCAGGACACCTGGGATTTCATGTCCGTTCTGTTAGCTCACAGATGTGAAATATGAGACACTATATTTTTTCCGTCAAGTTGTGTGTTTGCTTTCATAATCAGTGAAATGAAGATAAACTTACTCTTGATATTAGTTTGATGCTTAAATGAGTTAAAACAAATCCGATTGTTAGTGTATCGCCTTTCCTTGTGCTATGCATTAAAGGATATTATTACAGTATCCCCCCTCCCCAGTTTCTTCTGCTTCATAATTGAAGCTGAAATGATACCTGATGACGAGGTAGTATCTAGACATTTTAGAATTGTATTAGGGCAATTCCAGTCTCTCGTGCACTTCATGGGTTTTTAATTGTGGGAGACTTAGAATAATCTGAGCAAAACTATAAACTCACTTCTGTGCCCCATAGCAATCGTCTCACTTTAAATTGTGATTTTTCCCCTCCCACTGATCATGTAAATCATTAGTGTTTTAAATCAATTGCATCCTTGCCTCTGTCCTGCCTTTAGTAGCTCACCATTTTCTACCATACAGGATGCACATTGTTGATTCTCCTTGCCCATAATCTGTGAGGGAAATGACGAAGAGAATGAGTGCTGCGATCTTTGAACTAGGTTGGGAGAAATTTCCCAGCAAGAGATTAATTTACACTAATGATAATCACCTGTTCCCAATCGTGTTTCTAGCAAGCTTGCAAGGGTAACCGGATCTGCCACCTGAGGAGATTTCAAGGCAACTCCAATACAGCCAGCTGCTCTCCATTACTTCCTCATATATTTTAAATGCCCTAATTCCCGGAATCCCTATATTTCCACCAAATTTTAGCCCATCTATGTCCTGTAATAAACTCAGTTGGGAACAATTTCCTTGTAGAAAATGATTCGGGCATTATGCATTTACCATATTCTTAGAACCTCTCCTTTCTCTAAAAGTAGCATTTGAGAGATTGCTGCCTTCACAGTAAATTCAGAGGTTTACAAATAACTGCATTCCCAGGCACCAGGACTTATCCAAGGTACATTTGTTTCCCAGTCCGTATGTCCAAAATTCCTTAAGCTGTATTTCTCCTTTAGGGGCTCGGCGGTTGTTATGACATGGTGAAGGGCTGAGGCTGAGACGCCATCCAGTAACACGGCATCCTTGTTATCCCTTGAAATGCATCCTTAATCCTGTGCTACGCCCAGTTCGCTGCCTGTTGCCTTAAATCTTTTTGAACTAAGGAAATGAGTTATATCCTGGAGACACCCTCTCGTATATAGTTAGCCACACACAAAATAATTTAGCACTGCTTATGAACATGGTATTTGGGTGTATGGATAAGTTATTAAATATTCACTTATGAATCTTTTCTTAGACCTAAATGTAGAACAGAATTTGGCAGCTGGTCCGGCACTACCAATCTCGTCTTATGGTGGCAATCTGCAGCTGGAACATCGCTTGTATCCAAGAGTCTATGAAAAGCTCGGCTGTTTAAAGGCAGCAATTAGGGTTTTATTTTTCTATGAGCTTAAGCAAGTATCTGTAAATTAGCCCATAACTTCAGACCCACTGCCTGTATATAGTTCAAGGTCAGATTTTATAAGACCCCCGGGGCTGCACGATGCTGTTAATAACTACGAAAACTCAGGTTTGAGTGGTAAGGTCCTCACAGGATGGATAAAGAAAATATAGCGTAATGTATAAATTTTAGTATTATTGAGTCATAAAATAATAGAGTATTGATTTTTGTTATATGAATGAACCTCTAAAATATTATGTTAGGTGAAAAATCACTAAATATTCTGTGCTAATATTATATATAAAAATGATTCAAATAATTCCATCTCTTAGTGAGACAAATTCCAGATGTTTTCGCATCCCAAAATACAATCTGTAGTACCTACCTATCCACGTATTTCTCTCTCTCTCTCTCTCTCTCTCTCTCTCTCTCTCTCTGTGTGTGTGTGTGTGTGTGTGTGTGTGTGTATCGTGTGTATCCTTCAAGCCTATTGAACTAAATACTGGGAACTTGAGGTTATCCCTCAACAGGAAGCATACCTCTCTTTTCTATATGAGCTAGAATCACTTTGTTAGTAAGAATAAAATAAAAAAGTGAAACAAGTAAGGAAACAATGCAGCCATTAAAAATTTAAGTTTCATCAACAGCAACTGTACAGAAGGAGGATGCAGAAGGAAAAGAGAAGAGCCTGAGGACTTCGGCTACCAGCTTTTTAGCCTGCTGGAGAGAGGAGAGGAGATAAAGGGAGGGAGGAATTATTTCTGTTTCCTGTATGGTGTAGTTTGTATGGTGTATTCTGTGTGGTGCACACCATCACACAGAAGTAAACATCGATAAAGAAACTGAACCCTTTCCTTCCGCTTTAGAACGTGTGCAATGTAGAGGATTTTCATAGTTTCTTACATTTCACCTCCCCAATCTCACAAAGAAGGGACCCTCTTTACTCTTGTTTTATGGATGAGCTGACTGAAACTCAATTGGACAAATCCCTTGCAGGAGGTTACATAAGCTCCCTGTCACCAAAGTAGTCTCTCGAGGATGCAGATTAGAAAAAAAGAACCCTAAATATATCTGAAATGGAAAGAGTTATATTCCTTTAAGGGAGGATAAGGTATAGAACTTCCACTATATAAAATCAAATCAGTATTATAGAAGTAAAAATCAGAGTGTATAGTGAAAGTTCACAGGCATGAATATATATATATATAGAGAGAAAAGTAAATAGAGGAGAGGGTAAAGGGCAGATAGACTGCCTCTGAAGAATATGTATGTCTGGAGGGAAAAGCAAATGAAATAAAGAAAATCAGGTTATTTTTCTATGCTGTACAAAGAGTGTCCAAACAGTAAAGGTCTTGCAATGTTTTGAAGCAAAATAAATATAAATTACACTCAATAACATTTACTGAACAGCAAGTGCATAGTGGATATATTTCTTACTACTTTAATAAAAAAGGGATAACAAAAAATAATGATTTTTCTTAAGAACTAGAAATCTTTTTAAAAGAACATAAGAATGGTAACCATACAAATATGGCCTACCTAGTTATAAGTATACTAACAACGCGGTTTATTCATGTAGCATCACATAAGGCAAATGATGGGTCAGTTATGCTCACGGTAGGTTTGTTGGATGGGGCAAGACTCAAAGCGAATATAAAATGTTAAATATCCGGTACCCAGTGTTAAATATAGGGAAGCTGGTGACATATTTATTCATAATCGCAAGACAATATGGAGAAATAAGTGTTGATGGAGAAATGTTAATATCATATAAAACTGTCCATGACCTCTTGTTTTAGGACAATCTTGAACCTTGACTTTTATAACTGTCCATAGTTTTAGTTCACTTCAAAAGGTTATTAGTTACTAGGGCAATTACACTTTTATTTTCATCTCAAATTCCTTAGAAATAAATGTAGAACGCTAAGATGCGGTGTTCAATTCTAACACTAAGGTCGCCTGTAGAGTATTTAATGGGACAACTAGAATACAAGTCCAAACTGAGTACCCTTCTTTCCTTAGATTGAAATCGATTGCCACTTTCTCTTCTTTTACAGCACACACCAAGCTAAAGGGTCTCACCCCTCGTCAGTGTTTGCTCTTTGAATCAACGACATACCAACCCAGGCAGCTCTTATTACCGATTCCTTGTAACTCCTGTTTCCTCATGTTCCCTGTTTAGTCTCACTTGTTCTGAAGATGTTCCTTCTGAAGCTCCTCAGCTTTTGTGGCTTCATTTTGCTCTTCTGGCCTTCTACACCACTCAAGCATCTACTGCCCCTTCCTTCTCAAGCACCTCCTCACTGTGTGCTCACTGCTTCCTATGCTTTCACTGAGAAGCAGTTTATCATTTTAAACCTATAATTGGTTTATGACAATGCAGACTGGAGTAAGTGTGCAGAAAGTGTGTCTCTTGAAATGACCCGTGGACGGTAAAGAGGGTGCTATGTATAGACAACTGCCTTGAATGTGAATAGTCAGGGAGCTGATAGTCCTAAAGTGACAGTAGTTACTTGGAGTAAGGGACAGGCATCAGCAGTGACTAGAGTGACTGAGAATAGGATCATCACGATGACATTTGTACCAGTCATGACCAAAGGAAGGTCTCCTAAGCTCTCACGGGTATCTGCTGTGGCTGCAGGAAAGTGACTGAAGCCAAAGCAAGTCTAGCAATGGTCATGACAACACTGGAAGTTGGGTGGTTCGAATGAAGTTTCATGCAGGCATCTGTGTTTGGGACAAAGATTTCATAGGACATGTGGGTATGAGAAGAATCCCTGCCCAGTGTCCAAAGACAGCCACAGCTGTCGTAGTGATAATATACATGATTATTAATAAGTGTCACTCATGTTTAACACATATTTTTTTCTAATGAGTTCTATACACATAATGCAAATGAGATATGTGGTGTTGTAGTTATTAAGGTATAGCAGGATATCATTGCATTTGTGTGGAACACTGTGTGTATTTTAGTTAAAATACCTAAGTGTAACATAGGCTCATATACTGAAAGCTTGTCATTCAGACCACGTGGTTTCCATACAGTGGTTATCATATCTCCCTTCCCTTTCTTTCTTCCAAACCTTTCACAACCCCACTTTTTTCAGGTTTATGGTCTCTTTTTCCTCAACTATTACTGCATTTATACATGTATATGTGGATGTGTATATATACAATGTGATGTTTTGTATATGCTTGGCCCAGGGAGTGGTGCTATTAGAAGGTGTAACCCTGTTGAAGTAGGGTTTCACTGTGGGTGTGGGCTTTAAGACCCTCATTCTAGCTGCCTGGAGGTCAGTATTCTGCTAGTGGCCTCTCAGATCCTCCTGCAGCATGCCTTCCTGGATGATGCCATGTCCCTGCCTTGATGATAATGAACTGAACCTCTGAACCTGTAAGCCAGCCCCAATTAAAATGCTGTCCTTACAAGAGTTTCCTTGGTCATGGTGTCTCTTCACAGCAGTAAACCCCAACTAATACATATGTATATTCCTAAATATAATTTGTTCAGTCTGTATAATGTTACTTATATGTGTGTTTATGATGACCACTGGTTACTATGTACTTCAGGGGTGGTATGAATTTCAAAACAGGTGCTATTTTAGATGTGACAGTCAAAGTGTTTTCTGAGGAAGTGATATTTGAATGGAATACCCCAAAGGTTTCAGTAAGGTGTGGAATCAGATATTACTTCAAGGTGTGGCAGATATGGCCCACCTGTTTGACGGAATGCCAAGATGACCTGATTGTACAGAAGAATTTGGAAGGAGGGTAAGACAAGTATCCAGTGTATGTTATATGGGACAATTTTTATTATTCTGAGCTTACGTGTCTTTTTTTTAATCAAAATGGTAAGTTATTATACTTTTCTTTTCTATTTTATGTTTCGAAGATTATACTGAGTTTTCTGTGAAGTCATGCTGGTGTGAAAGTTGGTTGGAAAAGACTTTGGCCCAAGTCTTATGGTGGATGTTTGTAGTGCAGACAGGAATTGTAGTTGAAGAAAAGAGTGATTGTGGGTGTTTTCAGAGTAAACCTAAGGAATCAGAACTGGAATGCGATAGAAAAACTGTTTACTATTGAACAAAAGAGTCATATGAACTGATAAGGACATTCACTAAAGTGTAAAGAAGTTGGCCATTTCAAAGATAAAAGGAAGGTCATAGTGTTTTGAAGGTATCATTTGAGAACAGAAGTATACTAAGTTGTAATTTGTATCCATCAACTTTCACAGGAATGTCTTAAAATGGTATGCCCTAATCCACTCCTATCTGTAAGTGGAGTCTAATGAAAAAATTGGATATCTCTTTTCTGTCCAATGTTCTTGAGTGTTGTTACCATCATCGTTATGAGTATTGTCACTGTTCAGGGAACTTACATAAGGCAGAAATGATAAAGGAGACTACAGGTATAGAATCGACCATAGTCCTGGCTTGGATATGTTTAAATGTAATCATTTGAAAAGTGTGCCTTCTTCAGCTATCATCAGGAAGCTTCCTACTGTAGTAGATGGGAACAAAGGCAGAGACCCATAGTAAGGCATTATGCAGAGAGTGAGAGACTTGGAACACTCAGCCCTAAATGAGATCAAATCCCTCCCTTTAGAGCTCAGTGAGAAGCAGAGGGATTGGAACACACACACACACACACACACACACACACACACACACACACACTCATTAAAGACACACACACATACACACATTAAAGATACACACACACACACACACATTAAAGACACACACACACACATTAAAGACACACACACACATTAAAGACACACACATACACACACACACATTAAAGACACACACACATACACACATTAAAGATACACACACACACACACACACACACACACACACACACACACCACCACCACCACCACCACCACAACCACCCCAACCAACCAAACAAACAAAACCAAACCAAGGCCCCCTAAATCAATATGATCTAGACTCATGAACTCAAGCAACATCACAGGACCTGAAAGACTCTGAACCGGATCCTCTGTGTATATATTATGGCTTCCACTTAAATGTTTCTTTGGGATTCCTGTGTGTGCAAACAAATGAATGATTCTTGTAATTCTCTAAGGTTCTTCTCCTTCTGTTGATTTGCCTTGTTCGACTTGGATTGATAGCTTTTATCTTATATTTTACTTTGTTATTTTAAAAAAAATGAATGAGTTAATGAATGACTGACTGAATGAATGAAAACCCAATTGCCAAGTGAACTGTTATGATGTGTGTGTTGAAGGCTAGCTGTGCATTTGCATCCTCCATTTTCTCCCTCAGGGTGTCCAGGCGCTGCTGCACACCAATCTAGAAGGGTGAAGAAAAGTCTGCAATGGGTGAGGTCTGCAGGATCCCAGTCTAGTTGGCAGTGAGTGATGTTGGGAAGAAGGCCTTCTCCAAGGAAGGCCTTTTTCTTAGGATTTTAGTGCTGCAGCTCTTTTAGATAATACTCAATGAAATAGCTCTCTTAGATAGTCTTTCATTAACTGGCTGATGCATGTATCCTTAATTGAGGTGACCAAGGGCTATGCATGCATCTCAGAAGTTGGGAAGGAGTTTTCAGGGTGAATGTAAAAATCATTGCTTGGAGTTTAAGTACTGAGGATGCCTCATTTGTATGGAGAGGCATTCCAGGAACCCCAGGTACTTGCTGTGTGGGTTCTGATCAGGAAAGAGGAAAACTGAATGTGTAGGTTTGCCATGGAGCATGTGCCATTCTTCTGGTAGAAGACTGGGGGTGAGACTCCCGAGGTCAGGCAGAGAAGAGGAAGCCCTGTTGGGAAAGAGGGATCTTCATTTCGTGTCAGACTCAGAAGAGCTATCCAGACACAATAGAACACAACCTTAGTTTTAAAGCACAGCAAGCTGTCACTTATACCAGTGGTGGGAAGTAAACATCCATTTTCTCCAATAAAATGACACTGGGTTTATCAACTCAACAAACAGTCCTCATGTTCAGGAATAGCTGAACAGCCTATATTAGACTTCATATTTATTTTTTTCACATAATTTTATTTGGTTACATTTTCTTTCTGGGTGTGGTTTAGTTTTCTTGGTTTTGTTGTATTTATTTATTTATTTATTTTTGAGAAAGAACTTAAAGTTAGGTAAGTAGGGATGGGGAGAGGATTTGGAAGGCTGTTATGGAGGGGGAAGAATATGATCAAATATGTTTAAATTCAAAAACTATCTCAAATAATAAAATAAAATAATAAAAGAAAAGAATAATTTGCATTAATTATCTAGAAATTCTGTACCAGGAGATGAAAAATATTTCCAAAGCTCCTGTTAAGACATTTGCAACATTTTACTGTTATTGTTCTATCCCCCTAAGATATATATTCAGTTACATTTGCTGTATCTTCATTTATTTTCATATTTGTATGAGCATATATACACAAATGCACATCAAAGTGAGGGCTCATTCATAAGCATTGTTATAAAGCTGGAATTTTGACTTCCTAACAGTCTGAAATTACAACTGCATCAGAACATTTCTTTTCAAATAAATAATAAAACAAAATGGAACAGAATCTGCACCATATCTCATTAACTGAGCAAACACCATTTGTGTAAGTACTTTTGTATTGATTTATAATTCCTGGTTTTCTCCTTTTTCTCAGGGAAAGTGTTTTCACAAAGGACATTTTCAGTACATATCATTTACAAGAGTGTGAATATTGGATTGGGTTAATTTCCTAGAAGTCATTCTGCCCAATCAAATAGGATGTACACTTAAACTCATTATACTTATTGACAAATTGACCCCCTAGAAGATCTACCTAGGTAAGATTTCATGAACAGTCTATGAGAGAGAGTTTGTCCGTATCCCTTTCTATAGAACTGATCACTGTGTAGCTCACTTAATTACTCTATATTTGTTGCTTTTATTTCTGAAGGGCATATGAAGTGAGATTTAGTAGAATACAGGACTTTCGGTTTTCATAAACCCCATCAATGTCTCCAGACTCACTTCTTGATCTGAGGAGAGATTTTTCTCCTTAGAGAAAGTGTTTTGCAAATACACTAATGTGATTGCTGGCTAGATTATCCTTTCCAGGACAATAGTTATTTAAAAATCATTTTAAAGCTTCCCAAGTAAATATACCCTTTGATAACCTAATTTATATTTAATTTTTATTATTGATACATTGTGGCTAAATAATATGGTAGTAATTTTTTTGAGCCCTTTAGAATAGTTGTTATGTATGGAAAAGCATTTCATATGCATTTGAAAGACTTCATTTTCTGTCTGCTGGGTCAGATTTTTCTCTTTCCAGTGCACTTGTTTTATTTAATCCTTAGCACCCTTATTTACTTGTATTTATCCATTTATTTTGTCTATTACAGGGAGATGGTACTAAATTCTCCAACAATGGTTATGGATCTCTCACTTTCTTCTTCTTCTTATGAGATTTGTTCTAAATATTTCAAAGACTAGGTAGCCTTTAAAATATTTTAACACATAATAGCCTTTCTGGTAGATCAATTTGCATGTTGTAGTTTCTCTAGTTTATAGCCTTTCCTCTTCTTGCATCCCACTTAATCTTATTTGAACCCTGGAATCAGAGTTGACTTTCTTGTTTTTTTCATCCTTTTCTTTTTTCTTTTCTTTTCTCTTCTCTTTTCTTTCCTTTTCTGTCTTTCTTTCTTTCTTTCTTTCTTTCTTTCTTTCTTTTTTTTTTTTTTTGTAGCTGAAGGTAGCTGAAGTTTCTG
The DNA here is from genome assembly GCF_021556685.1 of Rattus norvegicus. Taxonomy (NCBI): domain Eukaryota; kingdom Metazoa; phylum Chordata; class Mammalia; order Rodentia; family Muridae; genus Rattus; species Rattus norvegicus. Next base: position 36,446,286 of record NC_141539.1, on the reverse strand, counting down.
GACTGTCTTCCAGAATTTGTGCCTTTTATATTGTGAACATAATTGGAGAATTGCAGAGTGATTGCATCTACTTTCCTTGACTCTGATCTTCTTGGTACTTCCTGTGCTTCCTATATTTCTGTTGATGACATTGTTACGGACACCCATATAGACCAACTACCAAGTGCATTGCCTTATCAGGGATTCTCCAACTCCAGTCAATTGAACACAACCCTGTGTTTATTATGCCCCCTTAGAGCACCAAAGAACAGTACACGTGTGTCTAACGTCATGCTAGTCTCTTGATATATTATTTCTACAACTAAGAATACTGTCTTCCACAGTGTAATTGTCACATTCATGCAGAATCATAGTACTTATTTCAAAGGTATGATGTTTATAATATTCTCTTTGATTCATTTCTCCCTCTTTAAGTTGATTCTTCCCCTTTTCTTTTCTTTCTTTGTTCTTTTTCTTTTTTCTTTTTTGAGACAAGTCTCATTGGTTGGCCAGTCTGGAACTCACTGTGTAGACCAGGCCAGCCTAGAACTCAGAAATCTCCCTGCCTTTCTAAGCATGTTGATCACTCCTTTTTAATGAAGCAACAACTTAAAATTTAGGTCAAATGTCTTGCTTGTATTTTTTAAGCATTTTCTAATTAGTGATCAGACAAATGACATAGTTCAAATACAAGGGATGCACATCGTTATATTATTCAATAATTTCTAACATGAACTGCTGAGTCAGTTGTCCACATGAGATTTAGTGCTGTTTTAGAATAAAGGTAAGTTAGCTTGAGGCTTGGGGAAGACTGTGCTGTTTTTACTGTGAAAACAGGAATATTTCCTAAATGTAGTTTGTTTTTAAATTTTAAATGCTTAATTTTCTTTTCTTCTTTCCTCACCTAGGTTTTGTGGCTTGCCACTTAGAGGGTGAAAATCAGATAACTCTGGTTAATCTCCAATGACTCCAAGACAAGTAGAACCCACACCTTAGCTACATGTGTATTGCTATGACTGAATACCCTGAGAGTGGACAACTTGTAAACCATGAACGTTTATAGGGCTTATGGCTCTGGAATTAGAAAGTTCAATATTGAAGGATCATCTCTGGAGAGGGTCTTGAGCTTATCTTCTCATGGAAAGATAAGAAAGTTCAAAGGACAGCCTTGGAGCAAGATGGGGTAAACCTGCTTTTAGAGTTAATCCACTCTGGTGATGGGAAACACTTTTGCCATTAGGGCATTGGCATTGGCATTACTGAGATTACTGCCTTCTGGTTACCACTTAAAGGCCTCACATTTCAACATTGTCACATTGAGGATCAAGCCTACAACATTAGACCTTTGTGGGCCACATTAATTCCCTAGCATTTACCAGTTACAGAGTATGTTGCTATCCAAGGATAAGAATCTTCAAAGAACAACAGTTTGACTCTCAGCACCATTTTCCTGTCTGCTTGAAGAACTCTTTGTTGCGTCTTGCATCCCAACCAAAAGCAGCCAATGGACTTAGGTATTAAACTTTAGTTGTTGTTTTTTTCATTTTTTAATGGATTTAGAACATTTACACAACGTATTATGACCATATTCTCCTTTCCTTTCCTTCCTTCAATTCTCCCCACTCCCAACCGTTCTTCTTCCTCCCCACTTCATATTTTACTTTAATTGCATGTCCAGTTATCACTAGCCATTTGTATATGGGTATGAGCAGCATTCATTGGTGTATGGACAATCTAGCACATAGTCGAGGAAAATAGCCACCCATTACATTAACTATTAGTAACTTCTAGTCAAGGGATGTGGCTTCATGAAGCCCTCCACTCTTCTTGCTGGACAATTAACTGGCCTGATCTAATGTGTAGATAAACAGAGATGCAGTGAGTTCGCAGTTACAGCAGCCATGTGCTCTAGACTCTTCCAAGTTACCATCCACCTAAATTCCTCAGTCACGTTCTGCTTGCCCTGCTCCTCAGTTCTCTCAAGTGAGCCTTTTGATGCTCTACCAGATCTGCTTTTGGCTTACAGCTGTGCTCACCTGCATGTTTGGCTGCATTTTCCTCTGGGTTTATTTTTACACAGATCCAGTTCTGCTTGCTACTCATCTCTTAGTCTCAAATTATCCTAGTTTGTTAATAGTGCTGTTAAGGTCACTTGGGGGAGAAAGGCATTTCCTATCATTTCCTATGATTTGTGTGCAGCCCAAGTAGAAGCAGACTAAAAAAAAAATGCTTAGGGATGATCTTAGCCAATGTCTTTCACATCATTATGCTTTATAATTAGAAAAAAATTTATCAAAAATGGTTATAGTAAAAAAATGTAATTGCTATTCTCTCCTTCTGAAAAGGTTGAGCGAAATCTAACAGCGACACTGCCCACTTCAGGGAGGGTCTGGTTCTCCATGCAGAGCTGATGAATATTTGATATTTGTGATAAAGGTTAAAAAGGACTTGTTATTAACGACTAATTAATGGCTTCTTTGCCATTGTCATCCTGAGCAACTAAAGATCAGGCGAAACTAAGAGAGAGCAGAGCATGTGGATAGGAAAGAACACATAGAGGCTACGTGCTTTATTTTTAAGCCTTTCACATTGTTTCTTAGCACTGCAAATTATAGGTACTGTGCGCTTACCCCTCTTTTTTGCTTGTCCTTTGCACAAAGGTGGCACCAGGCTGAGGTGGCCGCCTCGGCAGTATACTTATGTGTCTGGGCCTCATAATTGCACCATGAGTAGCTAGAAAGCATAGATAAGGGGTGGGGGTGGGGGTCTTCTCTTGTCTCTGAGGCAAGGCAAATCTTATCAGTGTTAATCTCTAAGTTCCTCAAGCTGATTATTCCAGCCATTATTCAGAACTTTCTCTTAGGCAGAACTTCACTCAAGATGTTTTATTTTTAAATATATTATTTATACTTCAGACATCTTAATAGTATTTTCATACAAAATATAATGTATCTAAATCGTAGCCATCCTATTCTTTCTTTTACAATCACATTGAGCACCATCTTCCCAACTAGCCGTACTCCTTTATATGTGTACGAAACAGTGGAAACATCAGTAACTTACCAGTGGGTACCACTGAAGAAAATGTTTCTCCTTTACCTAGCAACCACTAGTTACCTATAAATGCAGAGAGAGAGAGAGAGAGAGAGAGAGAGAGAGAGAGAGAGAGAGAGAGGGAGAGAGAGAGAGAGAGAGAGGTGGGTCATTATGAGTTTCTATGGGAAATGTTTTAATTTTTTCTTCTGTCCATGCTTATCAATTGGACTCAACCAGGACTGAGTGAAACCAAACTTGGACTCCAAAGGGTTAAGATTTTATTTGTATCTATGCCTCCATCTTAAGATGAAGCAAAGGTCTTGACAAAATGACATCATTCTGTGTAGCAGAGTATACCACCAAAATACACAGAGTCACAGGGAGATTCATGTGCCTTGAAAGAGCTGATGCTCAGTTTTACTTGAGTTTATATAAATGTAAGTTTATCATATTTTTGTGCCTTGAGAGGTAAGAAATGGTGCTCAGGTGATGCTTCTAAGAATATGCAAGATAGTCAATTGATGAGAAAGAGAGCATTAAGTATTGTTCATTACCAGCTCCTTGCCCAGCAGGGATACGGATGAGAGAGCTGAGTTATAAGAGGTTTTTGCCTATAGGAAATCTTGTCATAAAAGCTCTGCTACTAGCAGCTAATGACCTGGCAGGAAGTCAGCACTGGAGGCAGGTAAATGCCCTGACCTCTCTTGTCTCTGCCCTTCAGAATCCTGCTGATGTCTCACTGCCACAGAAGCCAGAAAGCAGGGGATTCTGGGTTGGAAAATTAGAGACCAACATCTCAGGACTTAGAGGAAAGTGAAGAGTGGAGGAACAAGATGCTCATCTCAGCACGGCATGGGATAATGGTCACTCTTCCAGGAAACCTGTTCATCTTCTCCTGTGACAGCAGTGAGTGATGGCTGCCTGGTGCTAGTAAGTTCTGTTCACATGGCTCCTTAGAGCTCACTGATTTTAATGCCTGGTGATTCCCTGCATTTAGATTGTGGGGGATGTTATTTCTTACATCTAGAAACAGAAAAATCTCCAAGTTTCTACAATATTCAACAATATCTAGTTTGCTAGTTTCTGGGTATTTAATACTTTCATTCTAAGTCACAACTGCTATCTAGTAATGAACCATGAGATTTTCTAGGTTCTTATCTGTTTTGTTTTGAAAGTCAAACATTTTGTTTTAATTTTTGACTTTAATATTCATTTTATCCTCTTCATTCTTCTCCTATGGAAAATATTCTATGTAATTTTAATAAACATTCCTCTTCTTATTCGCTGACTTTTCTGTCCCATCCAACTATGACATTTTAATTGATTGTTCTACAGCATTCTAAATTATTTGACCACTTGATTCTACGCACAAAAATTCCCATCCTGGATTCCTACTTCTCAAGATAACTTTTTTTTTATTCCATGTGGACACTGTTTATTTTTAAATATCTGCTGGCCCATTTATGATTCAGTATTCTTGCTTTTTTGGGGGGGGTAAACATGTACTGATTTTCTTAAGAAATTAGCACAACTCACGTCTCTTTTTCCCAATAGACGACTTTGCTTCCTATCACACTGAGACTATAATGATCATTTGAAATGAAATTTCTTAACCACTTTCATTCTATCTAAACGTCATCAATATTTTCATATGTCTTTGTCTTTTCCTGTGGACTCCATTCAACAAAATCCAATAAAGCTTTATTTGACCACCTACTGTGAGCCAATCGATATAAAATGAGCTTGGATTATAAAGATTAATAGCACACGAAGTGGTAGTCACCTTTTCCAGTTGTTCTCACTGTAAGTTGTGTGCAACAACAGAAGTGGCAAGACAAATTGAGACAGACTCAGAGGTATACACCAGCTGCCATAGCAATATGAACAAGATTTTGGTGATCCAGAGAATAGCATAGAAAACTCCACCCAGCGGCAGTCAAGGGATACAGCATACAAAGAATCTACTGTTTCCTTCTACCTATAACAGCCTGCTAATCTGTCTCAATTCCTTTCCCATTCCGCTCGCAGAAATCACTCTTTCCTCTTTGTTCAGAAATTATGAAACCTATACGAATTCTGTAAAGTAAACAAACCTTTGATAATGCTGTATTAGTCCCTTTTCTGCTACCATAAGAAAATTCCAGAGTCTGGATAACTTGTAGTGAAAAAAAAATCTTTTCTGAAGCTCACAGCTCACAGTTTTGGGGGTTGAAATTCCAAATGACACGGAGTCCTCTGAGTAGATGGCCTCTGTCAGTCACATCACCTTATTGACAGATTTGCATCACAGCAGCAAAACTCCGTAAGAGGAAAAGACCACATTGCCAAACTAGAAGCTAGGAGAAAAGCTTAAGGTACCATGGGATTGACCTTAATCATTTTTACAAGTAGTACCCCAAGTACGATCTAATAGCCTATACTCCACCTTAAGTCCTTTAGCGTTAACACATCAGACATTTCCAACACAGGAATCTTTACAGGACATACATGCCACCTCCATACCGTATCCCACACCTTTAAGAGGCACTTTTAATCACTATAAATCTTTGCTTTCTATTTTCCTCTTCACTGTTTTCTTGCATTTTGATTATCCTTGTGGACCTCACGATTTCCCGAATAACCTTACTGTCCTCACATACTATCTCGCTATCGACTATCTCCCTCCCAATTTTTATGTCTGCCCAAATTCTATGCTTCTTCCAGAGTTAACTAAAACACCTCTGAGAAGATATAATTTCTTACTGAATATAAGATTCTCTCCTTTTTTGTTACTTGATTTACATGTCTATTACACGAGACCCACAAGTAATGAATATTTACATATTTTCATTTGTTTACATATTTCTATTGCGGAATGAAGAGTCTATACACCTGCATCTTTGCACAATGGCTAAGACAGTTGGATGGCCAGTAACTGGCTGAAACAGACCCACCCATTCGCACAGGCAGTGTAAACACACACACACACACACACATACACACACACACACACACACACACACACATACACACACACACACACAGCCCAACCTTCATTTTTCTATTTATTGGGTGAGTTATGAGCAGACTTGTGAATCCTTGGATTCTTCCTAAGCTGTGAATGGAAATTACAATTCCATAGCAACTTTCCATTACTATTAGAGAAAAAAAAATCTATGCAAAATTGCTTGAAAAATTGTAATCCAATATAAATGAACATTCTTTTAAAAGATGATGTCTATAGCAGAAAGGAAAACTCAGTGAACCCACAAATGAAGCTTCATTAATTTTATGAAGCATTATCCCCTTTTAGTTATTCAGCAGCTCCATGGAAATGCTGCCTGAGCCAGACTGATGTAACTAAAAAAATGCTAAAATGAACAAGGAGAGCAGTTCGGCATCTTCTTATGGGCAGTGCTGCTTGGAAAGGGATCATGTGGCTGGGTTATCGAAAATACAAAGGGCAGGGAAATAGAATAACCTAGGTCTAAGTCTTTTATTCATTCTCTCCATACATATCAAATTGAAACACTGTAAGTGACGCATTGTATAAGAGATGGGTAACACAAATGACTATGATGGTGGCCGATGTTTTTATTTATTTTCTCAGTATGTCATGATATACACAGAGTATATGTGCATTCTGAACACCACCCAACCCACACAGATATGTGCCTAAATTTTGGTTATTTGCTGTAAAGATGAATGGAGCTAGTTATCTCATCTCAGATTTACCTGAAGACATGCTTTTTCCTCTTCCGAGCAATTCTGACGACTTAAGCATGTTCATTTAAGAGGTACATTGGTGAGAAAAATTACTTGGTGAGTTTGCTACAAGCCTTAGAAGTATACTGTGAAACACTTTGTCTTGTACCTGGGGATTTGTTGATGTTCTCGGATTAAAAACTGACCAATGTTTCTTACACATTGAACTCAAGCTCAGACAGCTGACCCTGTCTAGTCTTTTCGTTCAGATTCACAAGCCTGCAGAATTCAATTAAATGTGAATTTCTCCATTTGTTTTTATCACCATACTTTCAATATAAGTTCTAGTACTATTAGTTTGTCCCAGATCAAATCCATGTCATTTGTCTGAAAAAAACAGGGACGCTCAAAGCTTAGGATGTATCTAGTTTCAGCTTCGTCCAACAGCTTCATGAGAACTGTATTTGCTGTAAAGCCTTGCCCCTTGCCCCAGCTCTAGAGAAGTCTCTTAAGAATCCCACTACCTCCTGTACAAGGAGGGAGGAGGCTTTGAGGACATCCACAACTGCTACTTGGTATACGTGGCTAATCTTTTCTGGACTTTCCCCTCTCCATGCTGAGTTTAACGTGCTGTGACTAGAATTGATGGAAAGCAGAGTCAGAGGCAATTTACATCTTGTAAACCATAGAACTCTGGAAGCCTACCCAGACTACATCTGGAGAGAGCTACATTATTTACAGTCCCTGTTCTTCCCTACTGTCTCTAAACTCTTGAAGCACACAGAGCAGCTGTCTCTTAGATGCCCACCTGCTTACCATCCTCTTTTTTGTTTTCTAATTGGGGCATAAGAATGATCCTTTCTCTCTGAAGATTATTAATACCATCTGGAATGAATCTGAGTCTCTCATGGCTTTCATTGCCCATTCACATCACTAAGTTTGACGCCATCAGTCAGTAGGTTGTCATAGGCTATCCCCTTAGCCAGAGCTGAAGTACACGGAGGACATACAAAATATTTAAGTTAAATTGTTGTAGTTACAGGGAACTTCTCTGTTTATTTTCTCAGAAAGACAGGTTTGCTTACCTTATGATTGCTCTTCCAACAAGTCCTGGGTTGGGTCATTATGAATGAAGTTGCGAGGCAAAGACTTAGGTGAAGTTTCTTTCTTCTGGTGGAAGCCTGGATGAGCACAGATATGGAGAAGGTAGAGTTGACAAGAGTTTGTGGGAAGCCAGTAGTATGATGCATTCAGAGGTAAGTTATCTGTGTTGCCTTTGTGTTTCTAAGGATCTACTAGATAGAATGTAGTTCATCTGTGACTGATCAGAGGACAAAGAAATCAACAAGAATATCCACAAACTCCCATTTCCTGTGGGCTAAGGATAACTTTTGGAGAAGCAAAGTCTTCAGCACTCCAGACTACATACAAGAGCCTTGCAGCAGAGTGAGTGTTCATGCAGAATATCCAAGACTTGTATATTTAGGGTGGGTATAGTTGAAGTCTCTCCTGGAGGGAAATGGGACGATATATAGGTAAGCGAAGAAGCTGTGGAGTGGTACTCATGACCCTAGTTATAAAAAATGACTTGAAACGTACCTGTCTTAGTTAGGGTTTTACTGCTGGGAACAAACGCCATAAACAAGGCAACTCTTATAAAGGAAGACAAGTAATTGGGGCTGGCTAACAGGTTCAAACATTCAGTCTATTATCATCAAGGTGGGAGCACGGCAACATCCAGGTAAGTATGGTGCAGGAGGAGCGAATATTCCACATCTTCATCTGAAGGCTGCTAGAAGGCTGGCTTCCAGGCAGCAAGGACAAGGCTCTTAAAGCCCATGCCCTCAGTGACACACTTACTCCAACAAGGCCACACCTCCAAATAGTACCACTTCCTGGGCTAAGCATATTCAAACTACCACATGCTCCTTTCCCTTACTCTCTACTACACACACACACACACACACACACACAAACCACACAAAATCAGAGAAGCCTGAATCTGAAGCAGTTTTCAATGCGTGACCAGGCTGTTTACTTCAAGAAAATGGAATAAGGCAATTTTCTTGGAAACAACCAAAGAAGTATGATCCGTAGGTTTCTGTTTTCTCCAAGAAAGATAGTTCTTGTCCTAAAAACACCTATAATTAAAGTCAAGAAATATTTCCTAGTCACTTTCCTACCAGCTGGTAAGACTACAGCATGAGGAATGAGAAGGACATTAAGAACATGTCCTTTGACATCAGTGTCTGGAGTTGAAGGCGAGCTCTGATTCTCATGCACTGGGACCTGGGATAAGTGCTCACCATTTTTTTTTCTTCCTTTCTTCAAATCCCAAGTAGGGTTAGTATCAGTCGATATCTCATAATTTTAACCAAATACACAGACAGCTATTGCATACCTCAGAACAATATCTGATTTAAATATGAAGTTTTGCATATGGGCAATGTGTAAAATAAAAAGGAATTACAAGCTTATACAGAAACTCGGCGTATGAAAGACATGGTAACAATCTCTCATTGCATCATCATCATGCTCGCTTCTTTTGCCAGAATGAAGCCTTCTCAATGTCAAGGCTCCCCTCAACCTCCAAACCCCAGTTTTGGTTTGCTCACTGGAATATGTGAAGCACTTAAAATAATGCCAGACATAATGATCACTCAAAAAACTTTTGCTCAGTAAACGGGCATATTACTTTCAAGTCCCTAAGCCTGGGCTGTTTTAGCTGTAATTTGGAAAAAAATAGCAAATGTCACGGAGAGTTCACTACTTTATCACAATGGCCAGAGAGGCTGCTGCTGCCTGATTCCCTTTAGAAAAATCTCAGAGGCCAGATGAGAAGCTTTGAAACCTTTGTTCTTCATATTTTCAGTAGGAATGATGGCCCAGGAGAGAAAGTGTTAATAAAAATGTCCTGAAGGTACAGATGGTGCTTATGAAGAACCAGCCTATTTTTCAATTTGCAAAAATGATTAGCTAGGATCCTACTGAGTTCACTGCACGGGCCACTGCTAGTCTTAATTTGTGCCAATAGGATAGAGAGATGGGCTTTAATGAGGACCTGTGTTTTCTAATCATGAGCAGTGTTACAGGAAATGGCAGAGGGTGTGGGGAGGGTGAAAGATAATTGGAGGATTCGGAAGATGGGGCTGTTTCTCCAGATGGAGATACGCTTTGCTACCTTCCAGTGTGAGTCCTGCCTCAGTGCTTCCTACTTGGCCAGGGAAGAGAAGGAAAGGGAATGTCATAATTAACAAGTGAAGCAGGTTGTGCGAGGCTCTTGGGCACAACTCCAGAGTCAGACAGCCTGAGTTTGTTGCTACTAAATTTTGTTTTCTCATTTGCAAATTGGAAAACAATCATATTTCTGTCATAGGATTTTAGCGAGCATGATGATGATGCAATGAGAGATTGTTACCATGTCTTTCATACGCCGAGTTTCTGTATAAGCTTGTAATTCCTTTTTATTTTACACATTGCCCATCTAGAAAACCAGTCCAGCAATCTTTAGCCCTTGGGGGAAAAAAAAACCACTTGACTCAACATGGAAAATTTTGTACCTTGAATGCTTTATACCATGGAGGGGAAGTAGGGTGTGTGTGCTGTGATAAATCCTCGTGAGTGCCTGTGATATTATCTTCTACCCTTGGCTTCTGCAGAGAATCATTTCATGCTTCTAAAAGAGAAATCTGGGCTCAGCACATGCTTGGTGCAATAGAAATACACGGACTCAAGTCACCAAGTAGAATTTCCTGCAGAAGTGATTTGGGGTGAAGAAAAGCTCCGTTTCCACTCTACCTAATGTTTCTCTGCATTGAATTTTGTGGCTCTCACAATGGTACTATGTGTGGAACCAGGTGTCCACATGTTCTTTCTTGTCAGATTTTAGAAGCATTTGTACTCTGAAGGTATTGCTGATCACCTGAACAAGGGATTCCAGAGACAAGCAGATTCATATTGTGCTTCCACCAGAATTCATTTGCAAGATGTGGTTGTTTTCATTTGGCTCATAGCTAATTTTGAGGAGTGAGCAAGAGGGGGCAGATATCCTGCCTAAAGTCTTGCAGAAGAAGTGCGTGTTACTGTCTGTTTTGAGCATAGGTCACAGTGTGTAGTCCAGGCTTCAGTTACTATTGTACTTGCATTGTTCTTACAAATATCGAGATTATGGGCTTGAACCAATATGTCCTGAAGGGTATTTATGTTAAGGAACAGGAGTCCAAAAATTCCCTGACATTTTATTAAACATGTTATATTGAGATGAGAGACAATAGATTCACAAGAGTTTGAAATTTAGAAGGCTTAAGAACTACCTCTTTCTTCTGGAGACACGGCTCAGTGGTTGAGAGTCTGTACTGCTCTTGAGAAGAATGTGAGTTCAGTTCTTAGCATCTGAATTAGGTGACTCCCAATCACCTGTAACTCTTGCTCCAGGTAATCAGATACCCTTTCGGACCTCTATAGGCATCTGCACTCATGTGCACATAACTAAACACACACACACACACACACACACACACACACACACACACACACACCCCTAAACCTAAATAAAAAGATAAATAAATCTCAAAATATGAACTACCTCCCTAAGGAATAACAGAAATCTTTTCCTATCACTTTCTTTCAATCGAGTATAGAAACAATACAAGTAAGACATACTTCCTTCCTAGAAAGAGACCTTGTTTCAGCTTGCAAGATAGACATACCAAAAAATAATCACAATATAATTCAAGTCAATATGATAGAGAAGCTGGTTGTGGAGGGGAAAAGGCTGTTGGATGGAGAAGAAAAGGATTATTGGAGAGAAAAGGATAAAAGATTCCTACATATGAATCCGTGGATATTGGTGGTTTTCTGTTTCTGCTATAATCATGGGAAAACCAGCAGTCTCTTCACATCTGGCTACCAGGTCACTATACATTTCCTTCTAAGCCACTCACCCCAGGGAAATGTTCCCCCAGCCTCACTGCAGCTTTTGCTCTTCAGAATTCTGAGTCTTCCTTGGAGGCCAGTTCAGTTCATTTGTTCTGGAGACAGGCATGAAAAGAAAATATAAAACAATCCACAGAAACACATCCAGGAAACATATTGTTGTGCAAGCTAATTAGCTTTTGTGAAAGCAGTACTCTAATCAAGATTTCTATATACTGTGCATGGCCTAATTATAGCAACAATAATACCCTGGATTTACAAAGAGCCTTTCACTGAGCATCTATGCAATTATTTCAATTATTCACCAAATATCCTCAGGATACAGAAAGAGGTGGATGAAGAAGCTGAGGCTTGCAGGGGCAACACAGCATACATTATTTTCAGGGCTGAAGCTACTATCTTGACCCTATTCCATCCTCAGGGTCTAAAGCCCTGGTTGCCTAACTCATTAATGTTTACAAAGGAAAAAGAAAAAAATAACAAGATAATACTATGGATTATGATAGCCTTGATTATTTTCTTGTTGCTGCTGACTCTAGGTTTCCATATAAATATGCCTGCTCCTGCTTATCTCTCAATTATTTTCTGAAGGGATTAATACATTAATGAATGATTCAACCAATCAATGAACCACACACGACTGCTTGCCCGGAAAAGTCCATACACAGTGTAGTGGCTCAGGAGTCCAGACCAGACACATCTAGCATACATTATTCTTAGTGCAGTTAATGCTCAGACTGTCTCATGAGGTCATGAGGTAGTGTAGGAAGGATTCCTTAAAAGAGAAACTGCTCAAAGAAAGGACTGTAAGAAATAAAAAGGAAATGGGTTTGCATGTCGAGAGTGAGTGAGAGAGGTAGAGAGAGACAGAGAGACAGACAGAACAGAGGCAGAGGAGAGAGGGGCAAGGAGCATGAAAAAGTAAGATACAACGATTAAGTCCATATTGGGCACATAATGAGTGACAAAGACAAGCAATAATGAAATAATGTCATTTTGGGGATGACATAATGCAATTATTTTTCGTTTTGAATGTGAATTCTCTTTAATTTCCAGGATGGTTCAGATCAGCATTTATGAAGTATCTCTCCTGTGTTTTACTCAGGTTTTCTTTTCTCATAACTTTGATTTCAGTAACATTCATTTATGGCTTATAGAACTCTTTACCCCCAGTTATAGTTGACATCTTTGGACCTAGTTTCTTCAACTCCAGATCTCAGTCAAAACTCATGCTTGTATGAAGACTTCACAGGAAGATATGTAGATGTCTGAAGGGCCAAACCATTGGACTGGGTGCTAAGCAAGATTGTAAGGTTAAGTTACCTGAAGAGAGGGCTCAAGACTTTTACGATGTTATCCATAAAGACCAGGCAGGTCCACAAAGAACATTGATCTTCTGTATCCTTTGGGATGCCTGATGCTTGACATGGACTTTAAAGTCCATACTAATAATTACTGTTTAGAATATGTACAAGTGAAGCTACCTTTCCCATAGTTATATCAGAAATAGAAATAAGTCTCTCTACAGAATGTTTAACAAAACTACACTGCATGAATCATAAGTAACAGTAATTGCTATAAAGTTTCAAGACAAGGAATAAAATCGTTCATGTTAGTAGATATTCTCTATAAATTTTCCAAACAAATATGACTTCCTCCTGGTCATAAGGACAACCTCATAAACTCTCCTCTTTTCCACCTATAGTGTATATGTCCTTGTTATGTTCCTAAATCTTTGACCTATGAAGTGTGCTCTTCAATTTAAACCAAAAATAATATTTTCTTTCATAGTATCTATCCAGAACTGAAGTGAAAAGACAAATGGAGACCAAGACAGAGATGAAAAATTACCAGGACATTTCAATAGAGATGCTCTGTTACAGGATGAAAATGCCAGTTGAGAAAACTGTTCATACATAGAATGACTCTGAGGATGACTGATGGGTCAGCTTCCCAGATACCTGGGATTCTGCAGACCCTTCAAACAATGCATTGCAAATGAGTGCATGTTATTGTATTTAGAGCTTGCCACACAAGGGCTGCTGTTTTCTGCTCATACATGCCAAGGAATAAAAATTTAAATTCGAAGCAATTCATAATACCAAGGGATTTCCCTTCAATTAAACTGACACTACTGTATTTTGCTCTGCTAGATAGATACATCCCTCGTAAGTTGTTCTGTGACATTTGACTTAAGGCAAGCGATGCAAGGTAATCGTGGGCAGAAAGGCTGCCAAAGGGAGAAGCAATGTGATCAATAGGCTCCTTTTGTTGTTGGCAAACACTGTCAGGGGATGATCAGCGTCAGAGCTTGGAGCCCGAGGAAGCTAATAAGATGAGTGGCATGTTTCCCACAATATGCTCTAAGTATTTATGTGCTGTTCAAAGCAAGATCTGTAAACACGATGAGGACAAAGAGAATACAACATTATTGATGATATCCTCCTGATTTATGTTTACAGCATCTGTGGATAATAACTCCATTTGTCAGAGACACCCTCATGAATACTAATATGGGAAGGCATTCCAACCATGACCAGACTGGCTTTGGGTGATATTCTCCCTTTCTTACATATTTTGCTGGGACTCTGGTACTTGAAGCACTGTTAATCTCTACAGTTAAAGCACAGTGGATCCAGGAGACTTCAGCGACAGTAGTTCTACTGAAGCTTCAGATCCTCATAAGGTCATAATTAACAAAATTAGAAATCCAATGCTGTTTTTAAAGTCAGGTCTTCTGTGTTTCCTGGAAGTGATTCTCAGTTGGATTTTACGTCTCTCCAGGTCGACAGGGAACACTGCAAAAGCTTTCTTATGATGTTTTGATGATAAGTAATAACAGAACAATGGCATGAAATGTATCATCTTTAAATATAAATGAGCCATCTTCTTTTTAATTGGTGTTTGCTATAGTATTACTTGTTGGACTATTAGAGACCGCTACTTTGGATCTCAGAAAAGTACAACTTGTGGAGAGAGTAGTACAGCAGTAATTGGAAAGGCTGAAATCAATCAACTTTAACCGTGGGAGGACATCCCCTTTGTTTTTGCTGAAGTTAGTTTATATACTATATGAGGTTCTGAAATTTTTTGTGCTTCATAATTTTCAGTGCATTTTGGGGAAAAACAGTTATGCAGAATGCAGATATTTCTCATTAAAATTTGTTCATGCATGAGTGTTTTCTTTTGTTAATTTGACTTGGTGGAGATGGGTTCTTCCTCCTATGCACTTATCCCATTTTTTAGTATGTGATTATATACCTTGATGATTTTGGAGGTGAAGAAGAGGAATGAGGAATAATATTGCATAGTTGTAGATCATGAACAATCGTTACAAATACTAGTTAAGAGCAAGGAGGTATTTTACATCTGCTATTCTACTGGGTCATTACAATGGGCTCTGTTCACTAAGTAACATTGTTTGCTCTCCATTTTACTGGATTTACTAATACAGGGAGTTTTACTAAATATGCACTACATATCCTTAAATGTCAACATTAATGCATTGCATGGTTTTATTTATTTACTTTTTCTGTCAATAGAAGTTTCCACACATTGCCTTAGGATAAATCCTACTTAAAATTTCCACAAATCTTTCTTTATTCAGTTTATTAGGTCACAGTTATTAACCTAATCTTTCTCATCCACCAGATAATGCAGTCACTGTCTTTGGGCACTCTACAGAAAATTAGACACTTTGGGTGTTTTGGGGTTTTTTGGCAGTGTCATTGTACATGAGATTTGACTGATGAGGACATATCATGATGAGGATAATTCATAATCTTGTCTTCTGGTTATCCTAAATTCTCAAACATTAAAGTATACACATAAAACTGAATTCCTAGGAGAGACTGCCAAATCTAGTCCCTGGTAAATTTTTATTTTGTTTTTATTTAAGTCATGAAGAAGGTCAATATCAAAGTACTTTTTTTGACTTCACCTAGTCATGTATTTAGATCAAGAAAGTCATAAAACATTCCTCATCACATCTTCACATGAAATAAAAATTATGCTTGGAAGATACTGCTGGATTCAGAGGTCTAGAAACAAGGTGGCAGCTATGCTGTGTCCTTTTATTTGGTTAAGAATTGCCTCTGATGGTGATAAATCTGACATTTCAGATAGCTTGGCTGTAAAAAGAGTGCACACTACTATTTAGGAAGGAAGAATATTATTGATTCTATGATATAAAGACCTACTTGGTTTTATTTTTTCTTTTTTTGAGTTAAGATCTGTCTACATAGCCCTGGTTATCCTGTAACTCACTCTGTAGGTGCAGGCTGGCCTTGAACCCACAGAGATCTGTCTGCCTTTGCGTTCTGAGTGCTGGAATTAAAGGCAGGCTTCATCACACCTGGTTTCACTTACTCATCTCAAAGTTTATTTCCCCATCATATGTTTAGCACATCTATGCACCTATTGTTCATAATTATTCAACATTGATTTCTTCCTTCCAAGCCAGATTTATCTAGGTAGACAGAAGGAAGCTGTGATTTGCTACCTCAGTAGAAGAGTTTTAACTAACAGTTAAAAGTTGGGTAGGATGTTAATCCACAGAGGCCTTAATTGTCCACAGTTGCTAATAGCTCAGAAAACAACTCTATTCCAGTCACCCAACCAACCATGGTTCTGTTTTCTTCTTCTGCTGACTCTAAATTACACTGTAATGGAGTTGGAATCCCTGAAACCTGGGTAGTACATTAAGAAAAGAAAAATGAGGGGTCATGTTGGCTTTTTGTTGAGCTTTATAGACTTTATCTGACCCTGACTCAGAAAAAAAAGGTGATATATTATTGTCTTCCTGAGGCTTGTGTTAAGTCAGGTGTGGAAATAGCAATAGCAACATGATCTGTCTTGCCTTGAAGAGTTTCTGAGCTGGGAATGGGCCCCTGGCACCTAACTTGATATTCATCACCTCAACCTTTTGCTTTAGAACATATGTTACACTGACAAAGTGGAGTGGTCCTAGGGTTACTCATAACTTTCAATTTTAGAGATTGAAAGAACCTTAAGGGCCTAGACCTACCTCCTACCACAGATAGGGATCCATGTTGTAGCATTTATAGTTTAAAAAAAAGCCTGGGAGTCTGAGAACATTCAATGGCAGGGCCAATTTCCTTACAAAATGGCTGTACTCTAAGAATGTCTCCAGGTATTAGTCATAAGTCATTATTTGATGATGAACTGGAGTTTTGCCTGTATATAAAGAAAATACTGAACTGTGAGGGAGGACAGGGAAATCAAAATTAATTGGGTAGATATTTTGAAAGCTGTCCTGAAAAATTTCTCAGTATATTAAATCTTTACAGATGATTCAAAGTGCAAAAATGTTCTATGGAGGCTATGAATTGAGAAGCCCAAATTAATAATCAATAAAATAAACTTAATAAAGTGAAAAAGAGAAAACATCATGTTCTTAAACACTTCTGTGAAGGAAGAGATGCTGCCAAGTCTCTTAGATCCTTTTGTACCACAACGGTTATACTACCATGAGTTGTAGCGAATGAGGGCATGTTTTCTAGGAGGGATCCGTTCCATGAGATCTGGAATAATGATTTCTCTGAACCAACAGATTAGTCGAACTTGTGGCTATTGTGTGTTGGGATCCATGGGCAGCCTTCATCTGGTAGCCAAAGATAAATCTTAAACTTTAAAAATTCCTCTTTTGGATTGATCATTGTATTTCCACAATTCTCATTATTCTTCAATCTCCTGTAGACATGAATCATTTCAAGACATGAACTTCACAGGCTGTAATGATTTCACTTTGGGTCAGGTCCACTGGAACATTAATCATGCCTTAGGGCTGAGTTAGGTCTCTACAGATACAAATGGCTTTTTAAAATTCCATGTCATAAAGTTCCATTCCTCTAAATTAAACAGAGCCTCACAACAACACTGCTTATGGGCAGAACATAGACCAGTGTGGTTCAACTCCACTCCCCATGGGTTTGATTCTTCTCTCAGCCTCTCCATCTTCTCCTTTGGATGCCTACTATCAGGCTTACAGACTGTTTTGTCTCTGAGTTTAAAGCAATTCATGAATGTACACACTCAGAGACACTAAATATCTGTCACTTAAGATGACATATGCTACTGGTACTCTCTCTGACTCTCTTTCCCTTTATAAACTCCAGATTTATAAAAACAAGAAAATCTGCACACTGATGTTTTTCACATTTTAAGCTCATTCTTTTCTGTTTCACTGATGGGAGGGTGATGTGAGATGATTTTGTGTGTGTGTGTGTGTGTGTGTGTGTGTGTGTGTGTGTGTGTGTTAGGGTAATAGGACTGTAATTAGAACAATAGTTAAAAGTAGGGGAAAGAACTATGCAAAAGTATAGACAGAGAGTGAATATAGTTATAAAAGTGTGTCTCTTCTAGCTGCACAAAGGAGTTATTAATATGATCGCCACTACAAAGCTAAAAATCTGCATGCTGCAAAGGGCAGACAATTCAAAGTACTCTTCTGGAGCTAATTATCTGGGAAAATTAAACCAGCCAACCCTTCAGTGTTATTTATTTTTGATTGTGAGACATGGTCTGGTACTTTTTCTGACCTGCAGCACTCTTGGTCCCAAGGTCACTGTGACTCCTGTAGACTATGGCTGATGGGAAGAGCAAGACCAGCTCACTCCTCAATATATTTGCCCTCTGTGCTGCCATACAGATGCTTGATCATGGCCGGATTGGGCTTGTTCTGACCTTGATGTGAGCTTTCTGGAGTATGCACAGCTTTCTTGATATTCTTGGTGGTCTGCCAAGCCATGAACTTAATGGTAAGCAAGGTCTCTAAGCCTTCAGATCGACAAATCAAGGTCATATCCTCATGTAGAGCTCTTCTTCAGTGTCTAAAATGCTTGAATTAGTTCTGTCACATGATAAATAATGTGTGTAGTCCTTATGATTTAAAGGCACAATATACATCTGATTAAAAAAGGTCATAGCTTAGCAGATGATGTATTGATTAAGAAATAAATACATGCTAGGTACATACTAGGAAGTAATGTATTGTTTGTGTTTATTAGTTTTTAATCATGGCAAATTGTATCTGAGAAATAGATCATACTAAAAAAATAATGTGATTTTAAGTTGTTTCTCTACTTCTTGTTTTTGAGACATAGTCTCTCTATAGAACCTGCACTGTGTGGACAAGGCTGGCCTTGGCCTGTTTTAGTCATCTTGCCTCCACCTCCTAACTCCTGGGATTACAGATATGAGGCACTCTATTTGGCATTCAAATAATTTATTTCATCATACTTATTGGTTTGTTATAAGTGCATCTGGTAAGTGTTAGACTGTTATATAGCAGTACATGCAACACCAACAGAGAAATAGTTATTAACGAGTGTTACTATGTATGTTTTCTTTAACTTGAATGTTTGCTATTACCTGGATAATAATTATTTCCCCCATGTAATGTAAAATGTGTTCGGGTACAGAGAACAAACCAAAATTTAGTTATGAATAATTATTATGAATTCTTAGATAGCCAGAACAAGTGTTGGCAAGGCTAAAAAAATTACAAGAGAAATTTCTGATTTTTCACAACAGAAATGAGTTACCAAAAGATTGGCTATTTCTCTGCAGTTAAACCATTTGCTGGTTGATGGCATTTGTGAATGTGGATGATCCCTTACCATCTTGCTACTTCTCGTATGATCTGGTCCATTAATGTGGATGCCCTGTTTCCCCTCTCTGAGGCCTAACTTTTGCCTCCCACTTGTGCTTATAAACAAGGGGACCCATTATCTCAGAAACTATGGGGGGGAGGACTCAGAGAAACTATCTCAGAAAGAAATTTTGGGGAGAAATTCCATCACTGTTCTGTAGAATTAAATGATAAGTCATCCTGTAGGCCAAATCCATAATGAACCATTTGGCTCTGAGAACAAATCTTTAAGTTCCTCCAAGCTTGATTCTTTTGACATTGTTGAAAATGTCAATTAAGGGAATCACTTTTGCTAGGTCTCTTAATCAATACTTCAAAGATGCTTAATCAGTATATACCTTATGCACAAGTATAATCATAGTAATCATTTGGTACCCATGTTTCCTGAAAAGTTAATTGAAAGGCATGTTAAATGTGCCAATGAATAGAAATATATGAATAGTGGGGATTGGCTTTTGGTAGTCTTCTACAATAATTAGTTAAAGGAATAACAGTGTGGGGTAGGATT
The DNA here is from genome assembly GCF_021556685.1 of Rattus norvegicus. NCBI lineage: Eukaryota > Metazoa > Chordata > Mammalia > Rodentia > Muridae > Rattus > Rattus norvegicus. The sequence goes on along the minus strand of NC_141539.1, from coordinate 36,426,472 downwards.
TGTTCAGACTTCATGGCTTTCTTATTGGTCCCAGTCAGATATATTACTCAGTATATGATATTTTATTTTTTCAAGTACAGCACCTACAACTAAACATAAAGATATTAATGAAGCAGAATTTACAGGTAGGATTCAGAGGGTTTGCTGTTGTTGTTCGTTTGTTTGTTTGTTTTTGTATATCTAAAGTTATCATTATAACTTAGGGATATTCATTTTGAAAATTGTTGCAAAAACTATGGATTTCTTATTGGCTTGTAAAATACACTATTCTTTTATGATATGTGAACTAAATTGTACCTTATTAAGCAGTGTCTTTCATTATTGCTGGGCAGATAGTCTTCATCCTTAAGGAGTAATTTCAGAAGAGAAGATCTTCATACACTAGAGCTGAACCTAAAAGTACATCCCACTTTATATTGTTACATATGTACACCCTTGCATTGATTCAATGTTGTACCCTATATAGACAGAGGAAATATTTGAGAAATGGTCTATGGTCCAAAAGATACCCTAAGACTTTCCCATTTATGACTGAGTGGGCATTTGTTTTGTAGAATGTTTCTACCCTTATAAGATGCAAAGTACACAAACAAAATATGCAAAAATATTAAATTATTTTTAAACATGAAAAAGTAAACTCTAAATAAGCCCTATAGTAAGAGGAGAGGTAAAATTAGAAGTAGGGAACCTGAATGATTTTTCTGTTTCTGAGCATTCACACCTCCTTGGCTCCAATTATGGTTAAATTAACACAATAACCAGACATGTAGGGAACAAGACTCTTCATCATTTCCATAGAGAACCCTGTAGCTATTCTTATTTGTTTTACCTAAAGAAAACAATGCCATATTGAAACATTGCATTCAGGTCAAGATGCATATTATTTATACTCCTTATAATACAAGCAACAGATACTTTCTTGAATGAGTAAACTAACTTACAAAAATAGAAGACCTTTTATGTGCCAGACAATGTGTGGGTTAGTTAATATAATATAATAGTGAGAGACATTTTGTCTTTGAACTAAAACAAGAAACAATGTAAAGAGGGAAATACATAAATGTGGATTATACATAGTTCATAAAAATCTTTAGGGTCCCCATTGGAGAAATTAGAGAAAGGTTTGAAGAAGCTGAAGCGATTTGCAATCCCATAAGAACAACAATACCAACCAACCAGAGCTCTCACAGACTAAACCACTAACCAAAGAGTATACATGGACAGACCTATGGATCCAGCTGCATATGTAGCAGAGGATGGTCTTTTTGGGCACCAATGGGAGGAGAAGCCCTTGGTCCTGCTAAGGCTGCACCCCCAGTGTAGGGGAATGTCGGGGCGGGAAGGGAGGTGGTTGGGGAAGGGGAATACTGTCATAGAAGAAGGGTGATGTTGGATGGGATAGGGGCCTTAAGGACAGGAAACCTGGAAAGGGAATAACCTTTGAAATGTAAATAAAAAATATCTGACTAAAAAAAATCTTTAAAGCCTAAGAGGCTGAGCAGATGGCTCAGTTGGTAGAATATCTGTCACATAAAGAGCCAAGAATCCTAGGTTATGCTTGTAACCTGAGAGTTGGGACCAGGGATTGGAGGCAAGAGCTACGTAGAGCATGTCTCTGAAAATCATGGGCTAGCCAGTCGACCAGATTGATATGCTTGCCATCACTAAGACATTGCATCTCAAAAACTGAAGATAGACAGTGATCAACATGAGTCCTCTAGTATACGGAGAGAGAGAGAGAGAGAGAGAGAGAGAGAGAGAGAGAGAGAGAGAGAGACAGACATAGAGACACACAGAGACACACAGAGAGAAATCGAGAAATAGAGAAGGGGGAGGAAAGAGACAGAGGCATAAGATTAATTCTATAGCATCCATTAAAATTTGAAGAATTTTTTTAGTGTGTGGATAGCATGAGTGAGGACTTGGGCATGTTGAGTGTCATTGCAAAGGCCTGTAATCCAGCTAATTGGAAAGCTAAGGCAAGAAGATCAAATTCAACGCCTGCCTGGACAGAGAGTCAATTCAAGGACACTGTTGGCAACTTAGCAAGACCTTATCTCAAGATTAAAAATGGTGAAGGGACAGAAAGCATCTGCTTAATCAAAGTCAGGAGTGTGTTTGTAAGCACATGCACATATGTACTTATGGGTGAGCATGCATGTGTGTATGCATGGTGGTGAAGATCACAGACAGACATTAGTTGTTTTCAGCTGCTTTCCATTGGATGTTTGGAATGAGGTCTGTCAGTGACCTTGAAACCCACCAATCTCACTAGACTTCCTGGCCAGTGAGTTCACAAGTTGAGCAGCTCACAGTCATCTGTAAATGACCCACTGTTCCCTCTGATCTCTACAGATACTGAATGCACAGGTACATGCCCACATAGAGGCACATACATATATTCAAATTCAAAAGAAAAAAAACTAATAAAGAAATAGACAGCGCATGATTTTCCAAATCTAGATTCACTGAAGATGACTAGTTTTTGTGGGTTTATATGCTGTAACATCAATATGAGATAAAGGGCTTTATTAGCACTATTTTCAGAGTGAAAGTGATTACCCATGACAAGAGAGGACTGCTGGAAGACGACTTTGGGTGAGGGAAAATGAATGGATAAAAATGCAAAGCATATGGTTAGGCTTTTCTCGGTTAAGAAGGAACTCTATTCTTCATACATCGAAGGAAGCAAAGCACAATCAATAATTCTGTGGTCTTTGATCTTTTGCCTTTCAGACTGGAGAGATCTTACCTGGCTTCATTTAGAGGGGTGCATGGAGATAAGACCCTGATAAGTTGCTTTGAAGAATTCTAAGAAAGACATGAGGCACAAAAGCCTGCTTTGAAATAGAGGGCTACTGACTGGATAGTTCTTACAATAAAAGTTGACAGGAGAATGAAATATGGGTCAAAAGACAGTACGATTTGTTTGATTTATAGTGGGTTGAAAGACTACACCCAAAGTGTGATCATTCATTCTTTCATTTGTTCAACATTCATTGATTGGCTAGGGAAAGGAGAAGGTCATTCACAAAAGACAGACCTTAATGAACAAAAGTTATACAGGAAAAGAGCTTCCCCCTCACTGTTGGTTATATGTCTCATGGAAGGCAGGTGTGTATATGCTGCTTCTGGTTCCTCTGCATCACCTATATCCTCCAAGTTCAACACCCGTGAAGAAAGAACACTGCTGCAAGGCAAAAATTCAGAGTTAAAACTGGCCGTGGTATTTAGGGAGAGAAAAAGAGAGGGCAAGTTTGGGGTGGGGGAGACAGAGACACACAGAGAGACAGAGATACAGAGAGAGAGAGAGAGAGAGAGAGAGAGAGAGAGAGAGAGAGAGAGAGAGAGAGGACGACAGAGATAGAGACAGAAACAGAGAGACTGTAAAGAAGTGAATGGATACTAGGCTGTATGTATGTGCTTTTAGAATAGTATGGCCAAGGCAGTGTAGTGACTATAGATTCTCTCCAATTACAAAATGTCACCATTCCTGAAAGACCACACAAGAGAAAGGCTATATTTTTAAAAACACTTAAAATTATCTCGACTCCAAGAAGATAATAATAGATTGATTCTTTCAGTTCATAGACACAGTGAGGCTAGAATTCCTAATTAAAGTTTGTATTGAAGACCTGTGTTTTCCTCATCTTGACTGTTAAATGTCTATCACCTTTGCAGACTGATCAGAACATGGTTTTATGTTCTTGGTAAACACTGACCAAGGATGCAAGGATTTGGGGCATCTATTCTTGCTAATGATCTGAAAAAAAAAAAGCAAACTAAAGCAGCAAGCTATCTTTTTGGTCTATCGAATTTGCAAATATTTAAAATAAAGATATTCTGCAGTGTTGATGAGGGTGTGGGGCATTGGTGAGCTCATTGTGCCAGTGGTAGAAGTGCAAATTAGCTCAATCATTTTGAAGAGTGATTTGACAAGCTGTAGCAAACGCTGAAGGAAGGAGCCGGGAGGCAGCCCACTTCTAAGGATTTATCCTAATAGGATAATTCTAGGTATGCTCAAAGATTTATCTATGTGCATATTCATCAGAACATTGTTTAATAAAAGAAAAGATGGGGAAAAAGAGAAATGCTCAGTAATAGAGAGATGTTTGACTAAATTGTGTTATAACCATAGAGTAGAATACAGTGAACCCTTGGGAATGAGGCCATAAATGATGACAGGAAGAGAAATCAAATGAGATTGGAAGATAATATGAGCCCTAAAAAGCAAATCAGCCAGATTCAATATGAAGACTGCAAATGCTGATTTAACACGCCAACCACAAAACAGCCATGTACAAACACATCAGGGAGCTATGTACAGGGAATATTGATTATATTAAGGAATTATTTAAAGTGACTTGGGCTTATTATGGCATTGTGCCAGTGTCTCTTTTTGTTTATCTAATGCTCATCTTCTGAAAATTCATATCTTAGAATATTTTAGTGAAATGACATAATGTTTAGCATGTGCTTTGAAAGAACCCAATGTAGATAGCAGGGAAGTAGGTAGGATATAGGTAAAATAGAGTGGGCCAAATGTTGATAGCTATTAAATTCTGTAATGTGGATGGAAATTTATGATACTATATTATTTTGTTCATGTTTAAACTCATAATGGCAAATAAAATATGTCTTCAGTTGAATCATAATTTACTAAAAGTACTTTTATGGTATACTCTTACTTAAATGTATATGAAATGAAACATGTAATGAGTACTTGACAGTTTTATGTAGGGTATACACTGAAATGTGTAGTTTGAATATGTTTTTTTACAGTATGGCAAACGAATCATCTTTTTAAAAGATTTATACATTTTATTTTATGGGAGTCAGATCCCATGAACCTGGAGTTATAAATGATTATGAGTCACTTGGCGTAATTCTGGAAAATGAACCTAGGTTCCCTGAAAGAGAGCTCTGAGTAGTGATAACGGTTGAGCCATTTCTCAAAGCCTAAGAAATAATGTTTGACGATGCCTTATCAAAGTGCTAGGTTATGCTGGATGCTAAGAGAGACTACTAGAGAAAAATTGGAAGTATTCATTCAAAAAGATTTTTGATAAAAATTTTTATTTTATTTTAGATGAAATCATATAATATCTAAAATACTACATTTATTTGAAATTTTTGAATATATTTGGCATAATTCCTAGGAATTATGGATAGAATAGGAATGGGATGTTACAAATCAGGGTTAACATATAGACCCGACTACTCTTTGAGAGAGGTACTGCTAAGGGCTTCAATGGCTATAGTGTACATGGACCTGTGTGGAAGAGTTTAATATGCCATCACTTGTGGATTTATCATGATGTTATTTTAGTTAATCACATCTTATATTAAACCCTTAAGCCTGTGTCTCTATAGTACTTTAATGTTCCTTAAAAAAATCAAGAGTCAGACATGGTGGTGGTATATGACTGTCACCTTAGCTACTCTGAGAGCTTTCAGGAGGTTTGTATTTATACATTCAAAGTCAGTTTAAGTAACTTAGGGGGACATTGTCTCAAACAAACAAACAAACCAACAAACAAGAAAAAGGGATCCAACTGAAAGGTGGAGACCTGTATTCAATGCCCTAGTATGAAAAATAAATAATAACAAATCAAAAGAAATGTATATGTGTATAGAAATAAGCTATAACTAATGTTTTCCATAATAATTTCTGTCGGTTCCTTTATCTGGTTTGTACTCCTTATGCATCTCTGTCAAAGTGCTGACTAGTAATTCTTTTGAACTTTAGTTTCCTAGTTTGTAAAAATATGTTCATAAAACATAAAACATTGAGATAATTCAAGAATAAATTATAGTTTATATAAAATTTTTCCTCCAAAAAAATCAATCGGGTTCTGCTTTTTCTCCCCTCTTTCCATTCTCCTTTCCTGTTGTCCTTCCTTTGACTCTTCTTTCTTTTCTACTGGGCTAACATATAAAAATTACCCAATACATGCCTCTTTACTATGCAATATTTTAGTATGAAAGCTGTGAAAGAAACACCAGAAAATAGTGACAGGCATACACTGAGAAAATTAGCATACTATGTAAGTAAAAATGCATAGATTCACACACATATGTATAAATAAGAATAATAATCAAACAACAAGCAGTTACGAATTTGAGAGAGAATGGTGGCTCATGGGAGGTGTTGAAAGAAGTAGGGGAGAGAATGATGTAATTACATTTTGTCAAATTAAAGTTAAAATCGAAAATGCTTACAATTTCTCTTTATATACTACAATACAATAATTTCCAAAGTTAATTTATTTCTAATCTAATTTCTAAACGTGAAGTGCTGGCAAAATAATTGATTTTGTTTTTTTTTTTTCTGGTTTTGTGTGCTTATAAAGAGACTATGCACAGCTCTTTTATGAGTGGTAGGAATCTAAACTTAAGTCCTCACTCTTATATAACACAGGCCCTTATACTCCAGGTCATCTCTCAATCCACATAAAAAGTAAAAAAAAAAAAAAAAAAAGACAAAACCTGCAGTATCTGATATTAAGACTGAGATTTAAAAGCCTTCTGGGCGGAATTGCCATTAAAAGGTACAAAATGTTTATGCAGATTTTTAATTGCAGAAAGCCACTTGCGCAGCTATTTCAGACAGCAGTCTTCAGAAGTTCTGCCTTCAAAATCTGCAAGTTGGCAAAGTTGTTTGCATCCAAATTCCTATTCTGAAATGGCACTTTATCTAGAATTCTTCACAGACTTTAGTATTCAAAACAGTTAATTCAGGGCCTTGATTCTGAAGATCTGCTTCATTCATATGGCCCAAAATATCCAAGGACACTATGAATAAATCTCTTTCTCATAAGTTTTCTGAAAATGGGCTTTTCCTTCACTCACAGAAAAGCAAAATTTTCTCCTAGAGTTCATTGAAGTAACTCGATATCCCCCCCCCTTTTTTAAATCTAGAAAACTAATAACATCCCATGTGCTAGAAAGTAATTTAATATTTGAGTTCTTTTCCTCCCTTAGAGAAAACCCTGTGTGTAGAGAGAAATTCGAGGTCCCCACTTCTCTGAAGCTCATCATCACTAATGGCTTTAAGCCCTCATTCTACCATAACTAGGAGGGAACTTCCCTGACCTTGGATACAAATATATAAGCAACGACTCAGCCTGAGTTGTATGCCTCTATCTTTCCCTGAAACAATAGTTTTCAAGACCTAACATTGGATCATGTGTGCCCACATATAGTGGAATTTTCCTTCCAGTAGAAATTTGGTTGGCAAAGAATATTTTTATAATTGCAAGAGCTCAACCATTTATGCAATCTCCAGAAATTTTCTTAAAATATAAAGTTAAGTACTTGGAGCTGGGAGAAGAGGTCCTTGCTGTTCGTTTGGCCTATAGCTGCTGGTGGAGGACGATGTTTCTGCCCAGATTCTAGCACCCCCCTGTAGCATTAGGATGCTGCTGATTCTGGACTGTGAGGAAAGAATTCTGCTGCCTTTATTCTGAGTGAGGTGAAACACAGAACTGTGGGTTCTGGGGTGTTTGGTTTCAGTACACCACAGGTTCTGAGCATTAGACTTGACAATGACATAGGAATGATAGAGACCATTCCAAAGAAAATGCTTGTATTAGAGCAGCAATTTGACGTCCATGTCATTTTATTATATTCCAAGTCCTTACTATCCCGATTTGTGCTCATAGAGAAGATGCTTCCCCTTGTAGAAGGGAGTAAGTAAAGTGATTGTTAGAGTTTTGTCAACTCCGTGTTTCTAGGTTTGAAATCACACTCTGGGAAAATCACCATGGTTTTTTTTTTGTTTGTTTGTTTGTTTTTATTTTTTTCAAGAAACTAAGATTCTCCTCAAAGAATGAGAGTCAAATTATTCTTCCTATCAAAACATAGTTACTGTTACAAAGCCTTAATGGGAAGTCTGCTTTCTTTGCTCTCCTTGGAAGTCTATCAGACATCAAAATAAGGCAATGATAGAGTTGCTATGTTTTCCTTATGTATTTTTTTTGTTTTTGTCTCTTATTTCTCTGGTGCTCATCAAATAAGTTTGGGTGGCCCCAATAAGCCCCCAAGGACATCCCCGTGTCTCTCCACTCAGCACTGGGATTCTCATTGTCTGTTACCTCACTCAGCATATTAACAGAGGATTTGAGAATTAAATTTAGGTCTACATCCTTGCACAGAAACATTCTAATAACCCAAATTATTATTCCATTCTTGGATAGGGCAATTAGTTCTTCTTTCTAGGCAGTTCTATCTTTTTTTTTTAAGGTTTATTGTATGTATGAGTGCACTATTGCTGTTTCAGACACGCCACAAGAGGGCACCAGATCCCATCGCAGATGGTTGTGAGCTATGAATTGAACTCAGGACCTCTGGAAGTTGGTGTTCTTAACCTCTGAGCCATCTCTCCAGCCTCACTTCTAGGCTCTTGATGAGGTTTTTAGAGCTTTCTCTCCCTCCTCCAGGAAACAGCTAGGTAGACTACAGTTCATCCCTGTTTACAGTCACCAGAGTGGCAGTCCCAAGACCCCTGTTCTTTTCCAATGTTCTCTTTTCTTTTCAACTGAATGCCTTAAACGTTGCAAGTGTTTCCTATGGACACAATGACTGCTTACTCCATGCTGTGAGGTCAGCTTGGATCTCTCAAAGATAAATCTTACTGTGATGTGGCCTTTTCAGCATATTACTGGCAAGTGTTTTTAAACCTCTAGGACACTGTTCTGCTAGGAAGCACTTTAAATCCTTCCAAAGTTGTATTAACAAAAGGAGTTCAATATCCACATTCTTCCCTTGATTGTTTTCCCTAAACACTTCTTATATTGCAAAAACTTTGCTAACACGGAAACACAAAAAGCATCTTTGTTTCCGGACATTCTTGTCTCTTCTTCCCATTCAATTTCCTATTGCACATGGAACCTTCTTCTCGGCGTCTCGCTTTGTCTAGGCCTTGCCATATGCACCTTTAACAAGCCAACTGGTACCTTCAACATCCCTGCCAGTAAGTCTCCTCGGCCAGGTCCACCACTTTATCAGGCTGCATTGTCACTTCTGGGTAGCAGCAGGTGACAGGTTTGCCAAATGTTTTGTGACTATAAAGCATGGCCTGCCATTCTTTTTCTTGCTTCTAATAATTTTCCAAGCCCACTTTCAGCCTCTGCCAACCGTTTTGTTTGGCATCTCTTTTGCCTTTGCCAATAGACCCCTTGTACTTCTCAAACCTCCACCTGCTGCCCAGCTCTGAAGCCAATGTCTCATGCTTGAAATTTCAGGATAGCTGTGCCTCATTTCTAGGTAGCACTTTCCCTTTTAGCCAGAATATAATGACTTAAAACAATGATTGATGTTCCTTGGCATTTGTGGCTTGTATGTTAGTTCTTCTATAGATATCATTTGAGCTATCTCAAAGGGCTTCATTTACCTTTTGATCTGGCTGGGGTGCTCTGTGAAGTTGGTATATGTGAGTCTTTCTGTACAGATGATTTAATGCTCAAAAGTTTAAACGAGGCTGCTTCAAATGAGATGGGCACATGGTGATCAGACCTATGTTTTTTTCTTATTTGTAGAAGTACTCTTAGTGAGAGTGAGCTTCATAGCTAAGATGTGTGTGGATGTAGGAACAGCTGCCAATGAACAGTGGACAAATGGTTATCAGAGAACACAGTTATTGTGAATAATTAACAATATACAGATAAACAGTAAAGATATACATGAAGAAAATAAAACAGCGTAAAAAACACAAGAGGAATTTAGAGAAAAAAGGAATACAAATAAAGGCAAAGAATAGAAATGCATAAAAAGAAAACAACACTGATATTCACTTAAAACTCTAATTTAAGAAATCCTTTGTCGAAGAAATGACAAATGGTCTACAGATTGGAAAGTCACTGGGAGAAAATTTATTAAGAAGTATCAACTTTGGGACATAATCTAGATGGATAAGAAAGAAAATATCCCAGGAAAGAGATAGATAGAAGATGAAAACAATCAATGAAATGATGAGGAGAAAACACTTTTGAGGGCACCAGATTAAAAAGTCGGGTGCAGTTGGGGAAGTCACATGACCCACTGACCAAGACATAATCACAGTTTCCTTTTCAATTCACCAAACCACATATAAATATCAGCTTCCCTCTCTTTGGAAAACAGGGCTACCTTCACGTAGTAAAATTCTAAAACAAAACAAAACAAAAACAAAACAACAACAACAACAAACTCAGAAATGCATCCTCACAAAGGAAACAAAAGAATGCACATGTGGTATGCAAAGTGGAACATGCGATTCCCCTCCAATTCTGAATACAGTGGCTTTCTAAGTACTTTTAAGCCATATAGAGGGGCTTGCATAGAAGTTCTGTTTCCAAAGGTGGTGGTTGAGCGTGCAGGAGAGATTCCACTCCAATTCTCCAGAAGGATTTTATGCTCTCATCTTTTTCCTTGGGGCCATCTCTTCCCCTTGTGTTAGTCTTGAGTAAGGTAACGAGGAGATAGGTGGCTGGACATGAGGTCTCTGTGGAAAGTTATTCATTTTCAGTGGGATGAAGTGAATTTTCCAATAGGTTTTTGGACAGCACTAAAAACATTGATGTAATGCCCATGATGCATTTTAGGATAGAGCTAATACTTAAATCTAAACTTGCTTTCTTCACATTTAAACGTCAGAGAGATTTGGGTGGAAAATTGTTAATGAAGAGACATCTCTGCTACCATTTTAATGAAGATACTTTTCCTTAAAGAAAGTAACAGAGTGGTCAATGTTAGCCATGGGGAAGTTAAACTTCAGCCACAGGACACGTAGTAACAGCTTAATGCCCTTTCCCATGAGTAAGTTGAGCAAAAATTTCTCAAACTTGACTGTATGATCTAAGTAATTATAAATTAAAGAGGAGTAAAACTATATAGTGAACGTCCTGATCTATTCCTTAGTGAAAAATCAGAATAGGAGTTCCTGAAGACAAATCAAACTGGAATAACAAAAGAGCACTTGATAATATTAGGACAGGGCTAGAAAAAGAATTTCATAGGTTAAACACTGTGTGTGCGGTGGAGAAAAGCTAGGAGAGAAGGGCTGAAGAGCAAGGCACAGTCAATAGTGGGAGGGAATCAATGATATTTAAAATAAAGAACTGTTATTACAAAAATAAGCTAAACTTAAACACTGCAATGTAAAACACCCACCCTTATAAATGTCAGACCAACATAAATCACAAAGGTAGGTATAAAAAAAATAACAAAATGATGGGAAATGTAAAGATCTCCTTCCTGTAATGCCAAAGAGGATAAGTAAGGTTAACTCACTCACTTCAGAGGACGAGGATTTATATGCTATGAAAAGGGAACACTCAGGTCTAAATAGAGTGAGATGCCTTTGAAATAATGTGTCTAATAAAGAAAAGAGCACTCACTAATTAGGGGAAAGTTATCCCATGTCAACTCAGACACAAAGAAACCAGAGGCTTTCAAATAAGTTAGAAGTGAAGTTAAAATAAACACACACACACACACACACACACACACACACACACACACACACACACACACGAGTTTTCTACTACATAGAGTAATAGTTATAGTTGTAAAAGTATGTGTCAAAATTGAAGATGCATCAGCACTTTTTAACACTGGTGCACAAACTGATGTCACTGTCATCGTACAGATAGACGGAGAAAGGGGACAAGAAACATGTGAGAACACTGTGGTCATTGACACCACAATAAGGGGCTCATCATTCTAAAAATTAAGATGCATGTGTGCTTTTTAATAATACTTCTGAAGTACAAAAGAAACCCTCTTTACAGCTAAATATGAGAAATGGTGTGGAAAGATGAGTTTCCTCATTCTTGTATAAGAGAAACAGATAGGATAATGAGGTAGAATATGTGGTGTAAGGCATTTTTTAAATTATCCTTAAAGAATTTTCCCATTAATTACTATTTGCTCTCACCCCTTCCCTCCTCTCCTTCTAGTACAAATCCCTCCCCCACTACCTCCTCTTTCTCTCTTCTCTCTCTCTCTTCTCTCTCTCTTCTCTCTCTCTCTCTCTCTCTCTCTCTCTCTCTCTCTCTGTATACATTTATATGTGAGTGTTTATATGCCAGCTAAGGCTAGATGAGGGCATCGCATCCTTTGAAGCTTTGAAACTGGAGTTAACAGGTAATTGTGAGCAGGCAGCCAGAAATGGGCTGTGAACTGAACTCCCATTCTTTGGAACAGCAGCATTTCGTTACTCCTGAGCCAGCTGTCCATGTACTCCTTAAAGCTCTTAAAAGAAATTCAACAGACTTTCATAATCTCTGGAAAGTAGCAGGACAATACAATGTGTGTGTGTGTGGGGGGGGGGGGACACAAGCAGAACTCAGCGAATCCATAGTCCCGTACACTTGTGTCAAAAGAAAATAAGAAGTGAGGATATACCCCTGGCCCTCTATGGCATGAAAGAGTGACAGCTTTTACATATTTAATACTCTTATTCTTTCAATTATAAATATTGCTTTAACTTATCTATACCTGGCTAATCATTCTCAGAAGCCAATCAGTACCGTAGGTCGGAATGAGGGAAGCCTCGGGAAGTTTAGAGTAAACTTTATGTCTGATGGCTTTTGCTTATGGAGCCACTCCACAGAATTCATCTTCAACAGTTGCCAATTTTATTCTTAATTAAAATCCTGTTTTGGGAGTTTGGCTTTAATAAATCAAGCCGTGTTCTTATGTTTTATTATAGTAAAGCACATATTCTATTTGGAGATAGACTAATGTGGCCATAGACCACAAGGTTTGATGTGTGTCTTGTATATTTGGTAAAATTTTAACATTGGAAAATATTTATTTAAAAGAAATATTTTCTTTCTAGAGGTGGGCAAAATAGCTCACTGGGTCAAGGTCCTCAGTCCTCATGACTGGACTAACATGGAGGACGGAGAGAATCTACTCGTAAAATTTGTTCTCTTACCTCACAGTGGTTCTGTGGTATCAAGTATGCATGTGAAAACACACACACAAACACACACAATTAATGAAATATAAAACTCAAAATAACTCATCGACATTGATTATCTTGAAAACCAACTAAATCTAAAAGATTATTGATAAAAATGTTTTATATTTACTGAAGAAACACATTGCCCACAGTGTCATGTTATAGACATTCTTTTGTGTGTACTTTTGTGTTTATATGTGTGTACATGCTACAAGTGTGCAAATGCATGTGGCCTTGTGGAAGCCAGAGACTAACTTGGAATGTCTTCTTGAATATTTATTTTCCCTTTGATAAAGAATTTTGTTTGTTTGTTTTTCAGTGAACCTAGAGCTTGCCAATCTGACTAGAGTCACCTCCCAAGGGTATGAATATTCTTTTTTTAAAAATGTGTAGCCCAGACTGGCCTCGAACTGGTGATCCTCCTGCCTCTGCCTCCTTCAGCAAATCCTACTGGTGTGCGCCACCACAACTGGCGGGTATGAATATTCTTAATGTTTGCTTTTCTGCTACTAGGGTCCTTGTTGTCTTCTAGGTATCAACTTTCTTCCTGATTGTCCAAATTATACCCTGTTTTAGAGAAAAGTTCAAATCTTCCTTTTTGCAGATAGCCGTTTTAGACTATCGATATATTGATGTTTATTTGCTCATTTCGAATTTATCAGATTCAGCATAGGAAAGTGGGTCCTTTTATTCCACACTAATAGGACATGCTTTAGATACACCAAAAGAAGTCAAATGATGACACTTAATTGAGATGTCAGAGTTCCAGGGGAGCTTCTTTGTAAATGGTTTTCTATGGTGTCTGAAGATCTGCCAGGAGCCATTGTTCTATTGGCTCCATTGGAGTAAGAAGACCTTTCTTGAGTTGATTGAGAGAAAACTCATGCAATGTGGAGAAATATGGTGACATTTTAGTCTCGTTGGTTTACTTCCTCTTTTTATAGTAGAGCAGACCAGGAACTGGGGACAGTACTAAATTGAAGATCTGAAATTGCCATTAATAAAGATAAAAAAGATTAGACTTTGTTAAAATTAGGAAAATGTGTATGAAGGAAATTGATGACAGTCTGTCAATTTCAGAACTTCTAAGTGTGTCACTTCACGACAGTTTTGAGGACAATTTACATGGTTTTTCATCATTTTCCCTGGTGAAATTTGATATTCTTTTAAAAACCATTTATCTTTAAATTACGGGTGAATGTGTGAGTATCTGTGTGAGTAAGCACTTGTACAGGTCCTGAAGTGGTCAGATGAGTCTATTTGAAGCTTTGGAGCTGGAGTTACAGATCTGAACTCAGCTATAAATGTTAAAATCGGTATTTTTAAATTTTTAATTTCTAATATTTAAGAAGTTTTTATTTTCAAAGCAAAAATACTGGAGTGGTTTATAAATAATGAATCATAGCATTTCCAAAGTTTTATAGGTAGTTGGGGAGGAAAATACTAGTTAAAAGAGGAAAATGGCCATTTATTATTGTAATAGGAATCTGGGTGATTTCTAATTCAGCGTACCTTCAAGAAAAGTCTTGTGATGACTCTACATTGGTGACTACATTTCATTTTCTCTTGACTTCTCAGATGAATGTGTGATAGGAAAGGGTTGGTGCAGTAATAATTTCTGAAATGTTCACAACATTAGAAAAAGAAAACTGAGGCTGGAGAAAAGGTTGAAAGCTTATCATTAATAAAAAGGGAGTAGATACTCTAGTGCAAAGACCCATGTTCTACCATATGCTCTGTAGAGAGTGTCATGCTAAGACTTATTTTTTTAAAAAAACTGGAAGAAGACAATGAGAGAGAATGAATGGCCAGAGCGTTCTCTCTCTCTCTCTCTCTCTCTCTCTCTCTCTCTCTCTCTCTCTCTCTCTCTCTCTCTCTCTCTGTGTGTGTGTGTGTGTGTGTCTTTCAAGTGGCCCTTTGTTTTAAAGATTTTACAACAGACATATATTTTCTTCCTCTTTTACATTGCACTGTGCACAATACCTGACCCTGTAACAACTTCAAACACATTCTAGTCTACTTACTTATTTCTACTGGCTTGTGGCACAATATACTCCTTGAATAGAATGCCAACTTCACCTCTAAATCTCTACCAAGCATAAGAGGATCTGGAATAACAGTGTATAGTTTCCTAAATAAGGAGTATATAGGAAGGTTACACGGAATGTCAAAAGGTATAAAGGTTCCCTTCTTGAACTCTCAGAGGTTGCTTATACTATGAAGACGCCTCAGTGTGAATGGTGAACAGAGAGATGGTTCAAGTGGTAAAGAGTCTGCTGGGGCAGAATGAAGACTTGAGTTTGTACTCCCAGAATTTGTAAAAATACTAAGTTCCCCAGTGCGCATTCAGCATTAGGAAGGTCAGAACCAGAAGGATACTTGCAGCTCATTAGCGAGTCTAGCCAAAAAATACGCCATGCTTCTGTAGGAGACCCTATCTCAAAAAATAAGGTAGAAAGTGATTGAAGAGGACATGCTACATCAGTTTCTGTCTCTACATGTGTACATATACATACTTGCACACACACCTTACATATGTATACATGCATGTGTGTATATATGTATGTAAAATATAACACAAACATACTAAGGGAGAAAGATTAATTCAAAATAATATGCTTTTAGGACTAACGGATGTAAATCTTAAAACCTAAGAAAATGATGCCTCCCTCATATTTCTTTTTAACCCACGTGACATTACACGAAGGAAAAGCTGGTAAGAAGGCTTGATGAAATTATTGGGTGCTTCCTACAAAATTATTTAAAGACTCTGTTGTACTAAGAAGCAACTCACATGTCCTTTGAGGCCAGCACCCTAAAGACAGAGCATGTGTAGTCCTGTGATTGTGGACTCTTTACTTTTCTGTGTAGAGAGCCGAGATCCATGGGGAGGTTCTGAAACATGAAACAATCCTTTCCATTCTCATCCTCATAGCCAAACATCCCTCTGCTTCTCCCTCTTTGCTGCTGCTTCCTTTTTCTTGTGCTGTAATTTCAGTTAGCTCAGTAATGATTGTCAAGATGAGGGAGAATTACTCTTTAAAAGACTTAGGGCTCTTTTTTCCTTCTTAACCTTCCTTTTCACATCAGCTATTTCCATAGCTAATAAATTTTAAACTGTGAAAATTGCTTTGATCAATTATGTATTTAGGTTTTTCATAAACATGCTGATTTTATTACTTATAGAAACGATTAAGAACACATTTGTGTAAGATCTCTCCTGTAATATCCCCGGGTGAAGTCTTTATATTTTCAGAGAATGTCCTATTTATTGACTTTATGAGAATCTTGCAGATCGTTTTATTTTGTGAAATAAATAAAGATACATTTTTTAAACACTCATTACCCTATATCCACACTACAACTAATAGCTAGAATTTTAGGAAAATATCTCTATTTTTAAATAAACAGGTAATTTCTACACCTACCTCCAAACATCCCTGATGTATTCTGGGATGCCTATAGGTAGCAGCCAAAATGTTACAAATTATGCCTACATAATAATCCTGGCAGTGTAATTAAAATGAAAGAACAAATTAAAAATAGGTTCATTGCCATGTTCAAAGTGCTGTATAATTTAGCTTTAGGCAACTGATTTACTTTAAAGTTAGGAAAAAAACCCAGAAGAGACATGATGTGCACTTAGAAATGGAAATTTGAAATTAGATAACCCCACAATACAAAGGCTAAAGACCATACCCTGTCACTTTATGGGATTAGACTCAAGATAAAAGCAGCAAGCAGTTCTATAAATGATTCAGCTGGTATGGTGGGTGCTCAGAAACACATGGCAAAGGCTTGACATTTCCAATTGTGTTTTGCCTTACGTCACTTCTGTTCCATTTTCCGGAGCAGTGAATTCAGAATACTGAACATACGCAGGCTACACACTGAGATTACCCAGTATAATCTCACGGAATCAAGTGCAACAGGAAGAAAAGAAATATATATCCTCTTATTTTTTTCTACATACTTTTAGGTTTCAGCATTGCCCATAATTTAATCCAGATGGAAACCATTTCCTCTCTCACAGATGACAAATGGCACATGCTCTGAGTGGAGGAAGATAGATGACCCTAGCCTCAGGTCTCCACTGCCTATGCTGAGCTATCTGAGTAGGCAGGTGGGATGAACAGGGAAGGTTGACTCCAAGCTGCTAAAAATTTAAGTTGTGTCATGGCATTACTTTCTGGAAATTTATTAATAGGTGGTGGAAAAACGGACTCCTAACATGGGAAGGTAGATGAAGGAAACAAGGCTGAGAAATGCCAGAAAGAAAAACAAATAAACAACAATGATGACGACAACAATAACAACAACCAAAACAACACACACACACACACACACACACACACACACACACACACACACACACACACAAACACTGCAAGGATAGCCACTCCAGAATAAAAACTTCTAAGGAGCACCCTAATATGAGTCCCTTGATGTGGAATCATTTAAAATTTAGGCAACAGAGCAAGAATTCTGACCACGAGGAATTAATGCTATTCTTCCAAGGACACCTCCTTTTGCAATTTGCTAAATTTAATGTTCTGATTCTCTGGTCACATCACATACCTATTTGCTAATTGCTGATTTTATTCTCTGAAACACAATTCAGAAATCACTCTGTTGTGTCAGCTAGATTGAAAGCAGCTTCTAAGTCAAAATAGATCTCGCTTACGGTTTTCTTATTTTTGGAACATTTGTAATTACCATGGAGGGAACAAATAGGAACACTTGTGAAGTCTGAAAAGCCGGGAGAGAGCTCGGGAACAAGTGTTGACAAGCAGTGCACATGTTATCCACCCCCAACTCTGCCTTCTTCCAAGGGTTGAGAGGTTCCTGCACAAATGGTATCGTTCATTTCTTCTTACCTTATCTTGGTAGATCCTTCTTGTTCTTAATACCGTCATCTCTGTTCTGCAGATATGTATTGAAAAGCAGGATTAGGGGATTGCCAAGCAATACAGGGGAAATGAAATCAAAGTTAGAGGGGAGATTCAATCAGGTGGAGTGATTTACTTTCTTTGTAAGACTAGAACCGGCACACTAGAGGGCAGGAGATAGCATTCTCAATAGCAAAATCAGTTGTAGTTCTGTGTTGCCTGAAAAGAGTGGATCACCCATTGTGCCCACAAATAAATTGGAGGTATCACCAAAGGCTAGACAGAAAACATCACCCCCGTTCCTAGTTTGGCAGTCTGCTTTGTCTGTCTTGGTTTTGCACAGGTTAGGAACGAGCCCAAGGTAGTTTAATATACAAAGAGCTGACTAGATGTCATGTGTGAGAGCCCCCATGCACGAACAGGTCCCCATTGTACCATCAATCCAAGTCATGAACAGGTAAGCGTTTCATAACGCAGGAAAACGGACGTGTGGCTTTGTCCAGTAACTGCTTCTTCCCCCTTTCCCATGCATGTGCCTTTCAGTAAGTGACAAATGTTCTATTTAGAAAGAGAAACATTAGGTGACATTTTAGGTTAAGGCCATGAATATCGAGGCGGCTTACAAGCAGTGGTAATCGGTTTCTCACTAAGTTAAGGACTTACACAGAATCACATGTGCTGTCCTTCAGTGCCTGAGGAAGGCTTGCTCATTAGTTCATCTTTCTTCTGTCCCTCGATGGTGAAGAGCGCCAGGTAGCTTTCTACAATTTTACTTACAGAACATTTGTCTTGTTTATATGACTCCATTCTTATGTCCTAACAGTGTCCCAGAGCTCCCACTTCCTGATCCATTACACCGTAAGTGAGGATTTTAGGATACTCTTGTTTTTTTTTTTTTTTTTGGAGCTGGGGACCGAACCCAGGGCCTTGCGCTCGCTAGGCAAGCGCTCTACCGCTGAGCTAAATCCCCAACTCCAGGATACTCTTATTTTGAGGATGACACGGTTGGTGGACAGCATATTACACTGCATTTGTAAACTATAAGGATGAATCCTTAACTGTTTTATAAAGGAAACAGTATACTCCATATTTTATGCAAGATTTTTTTTCCATAAATGTTTGCACAAATTCACTTGTGTATACCACGAGTATAAAAGTTTCTAATGAAAAGGGAGTTACATAAATATAACACCGTATTTTCAAAAAAGGAGAAGAGAAGAACAAAGAAAAGGAAAGAAAAGAGTAATCCTGAATTTCATGGCAAGAGAATAACCAAGGGACAAAGCATGCCTCTGTACCTACCTCTAGTGCCAATGTTTGATCTCTGTGTCTATCACAGTTAAGACTGGATGGGAGGAAAGTGTAGGGGCCAAGTTCAAGCTGCAGTTAGATGGGGAAAAATGTTAGGCAGATGCTCAGTAGATGAAAAGCCCAGAAGGGAAGAGGGAATAGTAAGTTTGAAGAGTTCAGTGGGGACCTGAGTTGGCAGAGACAGGGTTGGAGGGATAGCAGGTGGGGAACAGGTGAGGACGGCTCTGAATGATCCCGGCAAATAGCTCTGGGCTCGTGCAATGATGCTTTATCAGCTGGTGGGTGGTGGTGCATGGATAAGTTTGGCTTGTGGAAAGACCAGACCCCTCTCTCTAAGCAGCAAACACATTAACATCACACACCGAGCGAAGAATTTCATCCACTTTGGGACCTGTGGGAATGCATTCCACCCTGGCAAACCTTCCTATTTCTGAGACATAGTGATTTGTTATAAATTGTCATCTCCCAGAGACAACCTGACAACAAACAGGGCTAATCATTTCACTCTGAAGCGGGATAGATGGTGGAGAATAATTAGACGCAAGGCTGTAGGAGACTTTCTGCTATGAAGTGCAGAAGAATTTGCTTTGAAGGGAGAAACAATTAGGGATGGGGATTTACAGAAGGCTGGAAGAGGCAGGGGGTCTCTTATGTTTTATTTCCCAAAGCCAAGAAATTCCTATCAAATCCCTACTTAACTCATATTCTTAAGCTAGAGATCAAGCCTTTGAAGAATAGGCATCCCTTCAAATCAACCCACATGACATTTCTGGGATCAAAGAAAAGATAATGCTCTCTGGGCCCCACTACTTGAACTTCTTGACCCTGGCAGACCCCGGCTGACTTGCATAAGAGAAGGAGGGCTGGAAACAATTGTCTGAGATCCTTCCTTCTCCCTGGACAGAATGCCTTTTGGGGTTAAGAATAGATTCTGTTCTACAGCTCAACCAGGGACTTAATCGGAATTCCTCCACCTCTCTCTAGTCAGTACTAGGAATTGAATCTAGGATCTTTGGAATGCTAGGCAAGTTCTCTACCACTGGGCAAGCTTTATCCCCAGCCCTCTTTATTCCTTTTTACCTTTTGAGACAATGTCTCAATAAATCGAGCAAATTGTCCTGGCACTTATTTTGTAAGTCCAGGCAGAACTTAAACATGTTGATCTTTCTGCCTTAGTTTCTTGAGTAGCCGAAATGATTATAGGCCTGAGTCACTATGTACAATTCATTGTCTTGTGTTCATATTATAATTAGCACATTGCAATGACATTAAGAGGCATCATTTGGGAAAAAATATTTAACTTGTCTTTCTCATCTTAGACATATCTATGGAAAGGTGTGTGCATGCAATAATGGAGTGCCTTCTGCTGGGTGCCTAGGCATGAATGACAGAATTAACTTATTTCTTCCATATGCTTAAGTTGATACTTCTTTAAATATCATTTAAGAAAATGTGTGTGTGCATGTGCACATGTGTGTGTGTGTGTGTGTGTGTGTGTGAGAGAGAGAGAGAGAGAGAGAGAGAGAGAGAGAGAGAGAGAGAGAGAGAGAGAGAGAGAGAGAGAGAGAGAGGTGTGAAAACTGGCCTGAGAGTTGCTGGAGACTCTGGTCTCTGCCTCCCATCTCTTAGTAGGAGTTAAGGATTGTGGGTACACTGACTGCTGCTGACTCGAGCTTAATAGGTTCTTTGGTTCCCCATTTGGGTCTTCAGGTTTATGAGCTAGCACTTTTCTCATTGAGTTGCCTCGCCCATTCCTATCTGTACTTGGAGACTTCTCTCTATTTTTTTCCCTTAAGCACCATAGTTGAATAATGCCTTGGATGGCTAACCATCACACAGTGTCTGTTTTCTTTGAAGACAGACATATGTTTTGTTTTCTTATTATTAGTGATTAAGATCTCTTAATGTTTTTCAGTTTCTAAGCTTTCGTTATCACCTGATGATAAAATATCACATATTGACATCATATTAACATACGTCATGTTATTACAGCTCTTACGTCTTCCTCCTCAGGTATTTCAATGCTTTTTTTTCCTGGAAGCTAACTTGCTCAGAGGACAACTACTTCCCTCCTGTAACCTGTGCTCTTCTAGTCTTTCTTAACATAGCTATTTTTGTCCCAAGATATGAAGCAGATAATGTGCATCCCAGGCATCACTAGTGAGAGCTGTTAGGTTTAATTCCTAAGGTATGAAGACTTAAAAAGGAAATACAGAAAAATAGGCATCACGAATTATGACAGCTGTAGGAATTTGTCAGCTATTCCTGTTCACAAGGATATATAACATCATTTCTACAAGACATAGACTTTGTCCAGACTACC